>NW_012267279.1:4512767-4536425 GCF_000151885.1 Dipodomys ordii | reverse complement strand
CGATCAGACCAAAAAAAAAAAAAAAGAATGAAATGAGCCCACATTTCTGGGAAAGGGCATGATAATGGTTACGCATTGTTATAATGATGCACAGTTAAATATAGTTCAGATGGCAAATTTATGTCTGTTTACCACAATATCTACAATGATAGACTTGGGAGATTTTCTCAGGTATTGAGGGCACAATGTGGGGGTTGACAGAAGATCCCTAAAGAAGGGTTAGGAGCATAATGGTCTATTGATATACTTGCTTTTATGTGTATGTGTGTGTTTGTGTGTGTGTGTGTGTGTGTGTGCGCGCGCACGTGCACATGCACACCAGTACTGGAACTTGAATTCAGGGCTTGAGCACTGTCCCTGAGCTTTTTGCTCAAGGCTGGCTAGCATTCTACCACTTGAGCCACAGCTCCACTTCTGGCTTTTTGCTGGTTAATTGGAGAAAAGAGTCTCAAGGGCTTTCTTGACTGGGTTGGGTTTGAATCATAATCTTGGCCTCTTGAGTAGCTAGGACTAATAGACATACCACTTGCATTTTGATCTGATGAGGAGGAGGAGGAGGAGGATTATGATGATGACAAGGTAGATGTTTCTCCCCAACTCTGTGGCAGCCATCACAGGGAGCAGTGGGCTACTCCCTTGTCTTGTAGCCCAGTCTAATCCCCAGTACCACCAAGACCCCCCCGTGAATCCCCTCAGGCCCTTTGTGAGATGCATTTCCTACTTAGGTAAGTTTCCTACTTCTGTTCTTTTCAAGGAGGAGGCAGGAGAGGGGGAGAGGGACGTTTCTCTTGGCCAGACCACAAAACTGGTGGGGAGGGGCTGAGTTGTCTTTACTTTTTGAATGGAAAATGCTTTTTCAGACCTCCTTGTCGGAGAGTTGTCCCCTCCCTGCCTCATCCTGCCAGAGGGATGATGGAACAGCTGTCACCAGTTGGGTCTGACTCATTTGTTTATCATCTCTCCCCTCCCGATGCCTAATACCCTCCCTCCAAACCTACCCACCCTGACAATGCCTGAGCACAGCCTACTATTTTAAGATCTGAATTTCCTGTCGGCATGGCAACTTCTAGGCTGTACCTCTTGTCAACTACTGTCGGGATGGAAGAAAATATACCTTAGTCAGGGAACCTACAGCCGAGGGCAGTCTTGGCCCGATAGTGCACTCAGAGAGCTCTGTCTCATCTTTGTGTGTTTTCTTGTGTGTGTGTGTGTATATGTATGCGTGCATGCATGCGTGCACACGTGAACACACACATATTTGCTTCACAAGCCTTTTTGCATGGGAGAACCACTCTTAGATTACTGGACATACACAAAAACAAGCCCTGGTTCAGAGGCCTAGGGAGCAAGTTCACTCAACCCCAGACACAGGGCAGAAGAGGTAGGTTTTCATCCTGCCTATGTCTATTTAATGTAGAACTTTGCAAGGTTACAGGAAGAAGAGGCTACTGGGAGAAGGGTGGGAAAGACCCTGTGATGAATTGATTTCTTTTATTTCCTTCAAATCTATACATTTTTTATTATCATTCAAAGATTTGCTTGTATTCTTCAATGCCTTTAAATTTTAAATTCTTAGGCTGTGTTCTCCACTTGATATCCCAAATAAGAAAAAAGAAAAGATTCTTCATGTTTATTTTATACCCTCTCTCCATTCTTCCTAAGACCAGGTTTTCTTCAGAAATATTGAAAAATGTTTTTTGAATATTCCATCTATTTGCTTATGTAATGCTAAGGATTAACTTTAGGGCCTTGCTCATGCTAGGTAACTGTTCTACCACTGAGCTACATCCTTGGTCCCTATTTTAGAAGAATTTAAAAGTAGAATATACAAAAATAGAAAGCCTAATAAGATAAGTTCCTATGTATCTGATGTTACTGATTTTTCTTTTCTGGTCTTTGAACTCAGTGCTTGAGTGCTGTTCCTGGGATTCTTTTTGCTCAAGGACAGTGCTCTACCACTTGAGCTACAGCTCCACCTTCAGCTTTTTTGGTAGTTTATGAGATAAGAGTCCTATAGACTTTCCTGCTTGGGTTGGCTTTGAATCACTAGCATCAGATCTTAGTCTCTTGAGTAGCTAGGATTACAGACACGAGCTACTAGTGCCTGGCTTTATTGATTTTTTTTTTTTTTTTTTGTCGGTCATGGGGCTTGAACTTGGCCTGGGCGCTGTCCCTCAGCTCTTCAGCTCAAGGCAAGCGGTCTACCACTTGAGCCACAGCGCCACTTCCAGTTTTCTGAGTGGTTTATTGGAGATAAGAGTCTCATGGACTTTTCCCCGCCCAGGCTAGCTTTGAACCATGATCCTCAAATCTCAGCCTCCTGAGTAGCTAGGATTACAGGCGCGAGCCACCGCGCCCGGCTTATTGAATTATTGTTAAAGGGTATTTCTATATATACAGAAGACATAGTTTGTCTTTTTTTCTTTCTTTTGTGCTGGCACTGGGCTTAAATTCAGATCCTGGATGCTGTCCTTTAGCTTTTTCACTCAAGGCTGGTTTTCTACTACTTGAGCCACAGCTCCACTTCCAGTAAATTGGTGGTTAACTGGTGAGCAATCTTATGGCCTTTTCCTACCTGGGCTGGCTTTGAATCATGATCCTCTGACCTATCTCTTGAGTAGCTAGGAGTATGAACATGCATCTGCCTAGTTTGCATTTTCTTAAAATATGGATTGAAAAGGGGAACCAATACCTTTGCAAGCAGTGTTTGTACAGAGATAAGTTCTAAGTCTTGCTTGAAAGTGATGGGTAGGTTGGTGGCAGGAGTAACATCTGTGAGGAAAAAAAGGGACTACTCTGATGGTTACCATGGAAACCACAAGGCTAGAATGGTTGAGTTTGCTTATGGGGCAGTCAAGTTCCTGTTAATCGACTTTGGGTCAGAATGGTAGAATAAACTTCCAGGATGGTAGAATAAACTTTCAGAATTCATCGTGTCTGAATTCCCATCTTCACTCCCAATGATGTTATCAATTTGAGGATATTCTTGCTGGCTTTCTAAAATTAGATTTTTTGCCAGTTCTGAGGCTTGAACTCAGGGCCTGGGTGCTGTCCCCAAGCCTCTTTGTGCTCAAGGCTAGTGCTCTACCACTTGAGCCTCAGCACCACTTCCAACTTTTTCGAGTAGTTTATTGGAGATAAGAGACTCTTAGACTTTCCTACCCAGGCTGGCTTTGAACTTTGATCTTCAAATCTCAGCCTCCTGAGTAGCTAGGATTACAGGTGTGAGCTACCAGTCCCTGGCTGATTTTCTTTTTTTTTTTTTTTTTACTTCCTAAATGTTTTATTTATTTTTTTTCCAGTTTTTTTTTTATTGTAAAGATACTATACAGAGGGTTACAGTTACATGAGTGAGGTAATGAGTACACTTCCTCTTGAACATTGTTAGCCCCTCCATTGTTTTCCCCCTACCATCCCCTCCCTCCCTCCCTTCCCCGAAGTTCTTTTTTTTTTTTTTTGATTGTGATTAAGTGATTACATAGTTTCTAAGTCACAAGTTCATTCTAACTTTCCTGGAACAAATTGTCTATCACAGTCTGTAATATATAACAGTGTTCACATGTTATACACCATACATGTGATCAGCAGCGTGGGGATATTTA
The DNA here is from genome assembly GCF_000151885.1 of Dipodomys ordii. Lineage (NCBI taxonomy): Eukaryota > Metazoa > Chordata > Mammalia > Rodentia > Heteromyidae > Dipodomys > Dipodomys ordii. Next base: position 4,532,823 of record NW_012267279.1, on the reverse strand, counting down.
GTAGTGGTTCAACCAGATGAGCAGGAGTTCTTTGTTTCTTAAGTCCTGTTAGTTTTGTCGTATCACCTAACATTTTGGATTTATCATCCACTTATCAGGGAGACCATGTACCGTTTGTCTCTTCGCTCTTGGCTTACCTCGCTCAACATGATTCCTTCTAGCTCCATCCATTTCCCTGCAAATGCCATTATTTTGTCATTTCTAATGGCTGCATAATATTCCATTGTGTATAGATACCACAATTTTTGGATCCATTCATCTGTGGTGGGGCATCTGGGTTGTTTCCATATCCTAGCTATTGTGAACAGTGCTGCAATAAACATGGAGGTGCACGTGTCCTTGTATATTGGTTCCTGTTGTTCAGGGTAGATGCCTAGAAGTGGTATGACTGGGTCGTAAGGGAGGTCAATCTTTAGCTTTCTAAGGACCCTCCAGACTGCTTTCCAAAGTGGTTGTATAAGTGTACATTCCCACCAGCAGTGTAATAGGGTTCCTCTTTCTCCACATCCCCTCCAGCATTTGTCGTTGGCTGATTTGTGGATGTGGGACATTCTGACTGGGGTAAGGTGGTATCTCAGGGTTGTCTTTATTTGCATTTCCTTCACCACCAGGGATGATGAACATTTCCTCATGTGTTTCTTTGCCATTTTTATTTCTTCATTTGAGAAGTCCCTCTTTAGTTCCCTTGCCCATTTAGTAATTGGTTTGTTAGGTTTGGGAGGGATTAGTTTCTTGAGTTCCCTGTATATACAGGATGTTAACCCCTTGTCTGATATATTGCTGGTAAATATTTTTTCCCAATTAGTTGGTTGTCTTTCTAGCTTAGTTGCGATAGATTTAGCTGTGCAGAAGCTTTTTATTTTAAGGTAGTCCCATTTGTCGAGTCTCTCTCCAACTTGTTGTGACCCTGGGACTCTGTTCAGGAAGTTCCTTCCTGTGCCTATTAGTTCAAGTGTCTCTCCTACTCTGTCCTGCAGTAGTTTCAGAGATTCAGGTTTAATGTTAAGGTCTTTAATCCATTTTGAGTTGATGTTGGTGCATGGTGATAGGCTGGGGTCCACTTTTAGTTTTCTGCATGTGGCTGCCTGGCTGATTTTCTTAAAGACAACTTTGTGTTTTGTCCCTTGATTCAGGCTTACTTTATTTTGTGTTGAAAAGGCTGTGAAGGGTTAATTTGAGGAATTCTGGGATCTTCCATCATCAATCCTGCTTGCAACCGGAGATCTCTCATATCTCTAGAAGAAAGTAACTCAGAGCTCGCTTAGATAGAAAGCTGGAAATATAATCCATGACATGGGCTTCAGAAGATCAGGGATCCAGCCTAAGCCAATGTAATTCAGAGGTTTGGGACTCAGTTTCCCCCCTAAAGGAACTTGACTCCAGCATAAATTATGTATCAGTCACCAAGGTCCAGAGTTCATGTTTGCTTTTGTTTTGTTTTCTGTATGTCATACTCGGGGCCTTGGACAAGCTAGACAAGTGCTCTGCCGCTGAATTATATCCCCAGCCCTTAGGATTTTGAGACAGGGTCTTGCAATGTAGTTTAGGCTCTGAACTCTGGCCTTGAACTCATGATCGTTCTGCCTCAGCCTCATGAATGCTGGGATTACAACTATGCACACCACCACACCCAGCAAGGGTACCTTCATGCATTAGTATAACTATAGGGTATTCTCAATGAGGAGTGAAACTTTGACATGGTAATGGCCCAATGTGAACCCAATAGGCACCACAAACAATAGAACCTTCACTTCTAGATTTCACTTGCCCAAGATCACCAAGGTCTAAATTGTATTCATCTTGAGTCTATCAGAGATGCTATACTCACCCAACTCTTATTACAGTATATAGTTGTTCTAATAATGGTTGTTCATTTCTATGCCTAATTTGTGAGTTGAACTTTATCATGAATACATGTGTGTATATAGGGTTAGACACTATCAGCAGGTTTAGGCATACACTGGGCATTTTGGAATGTATTCTCTCCCTCCAAAGGGTGTTACTGAATTAATCCTACTGCGCTATGCTTTCTTTGTCACCTACAAGTGAGTCTGGCTTGGAGAAGGAAGCCTGGCCCCTATCAACATCAGATACAGAGGCAGGAGCAGACTGTAAGCAGTCACCAAGCAATAAAGGTGCACAGAACAGGGAGAAGGTCAGGCAGGACGAGACTGGGCCTCACCTTGATGCCTCTAATCAGCTCTGGGAAAGAATGAGCAAAGGAGAATCTGCCACTAGGAGGCGCAGGGAGCTAAAACTTGTAAATCTGGGGCTGCAAGAGGCAAAAAAAAAGTAGGAGGTTGGTTAATTGGGAGTTAGTGGGAAGTAAACCAGTCTCTCCTCTCCCTGCAAGACATGAAGGGCAAACAATAGTCTCCCAAGGGCAGCTGCTGGCCTGTCCCTGCCCTCTCCAAAACCAGAACGTTCCTGGTGATGGTGACTGTGTTCTAGATACAGCCTTGCTTCTCAGTGGGGTGGGAGCTGCTTTGTCTTTTTCCTGCATTTGCTAAACGAATCTGCTGTTGGAGAAAGGGTTCTCAAACTTCATGCTCCAAGGAACCTTTCATACTCTTTTTTTTTTTGGTCCAGCCTGAACTCTGGGCCTGAGTGCTGTCCCTCAGCTCTTCAGCTCAAGGCTAGTGCTCTACCACTTGAGCCATAGCGCCACTTCCGGCTTTTTCTGTTTATGTGGTGCTGAAGAATCAAACCCAGGGCCTCATGATTACAAGGCAAGCACTCTACCACTGAGCCACCTTCCCAGCCACCCCCCCCATACTCTTAAACATGTTTTAGGCCCTGAAAGAGGTTTTATTTGTCTGTATGGCTCATACCTCCAAATATTTGCCCATTTCAAAGTGAAAATTGAGAAGTAAAATATTTACTTCTTACAATAATCCATTATGTGTTAATGTAACGTCTTTTATTTAGAAAAAAATATAACTTGAAAAAACCACAAGGAGTATGGCACTATTTTACATTTCTGCCAGTTTGTGTGTATTGTCTAGCTTAATAAAACAGATATTAGCTGGGTGCCAGTAGCTCAGGTCTGTCATCCTAGCTACTCAGGAGGCTGAGATCTGAGCATCACAGTTCAAAGCCAGCCCAGGCAGGAAAGTCTGTGAGACTCTTATCTCCAGGGAACCACCAGAGAGCCAGAAATGGAGTAGTACTCAAGTAGCAGAGTGCTGGCTTTGAGTATAAAAGCTTAGGGACAGTGCCCAGGCCCTGAATTCAAGCCCAAGAACTGGCACAATAAAATAAAATAAAATGCTTCTGCAACCAGTCTTTTGTCAGGGCAGACTGAATTTTCCAAACACCAGAAGGCAGGTAGGAGAAGCATCTTACTCTAAAAATAGTTTTGACCTTACACACCTCTGCCCACTTTGATATTCTAGTATAAGGGGCTTCCATAGTTATTTTTGGATAAGAATTGAAGGGCTTCTTTATGGAAGGAAGGCTCCTTTTATCAGAGGGGTGGGGCTGACAACCAGGCCATCCTGAAGTTCACCCATCAGCTGAGACGTGGCCTACCCACAGGGGTGCTGGGAAGGGGGCCGCTGCTGGTGTGGACACATGCCTGTTGGATGTGAGTGTGAAAACTCTGTCCGTCACATCTGACTCCTCACTACTGCAGTCCTGACAGCAAATGGCAGGAAGAAGCATGCAGGAAGGCTGTGCACCAAGGGGTGGGTCTAGTTTGTCTGATTCTGATACCGTGGTGACTTTGAGCCTTTCTGTATGAATCAGACTTCATTGCCACCGTGATCAAATACCTGAGGAAAACAACTTTGAGGAGAAATAGTTCATTTTGGCTCATGGTCTCAGAGATTCCTGGAGCTGGGATGAGGCAGACTATCATGATGGTGGCTGGGACTTGTGGCAGAATCTGTTCACCTCAGAGTGACTGGGAAGCAGAGAATAGGCAATCAGGCAATAACCGCAGGGCAGAGTCTGGTTTCTGATGCTTCCATCCACCCCTGACCCTCCACATTTGGGACCACATCTCTTTCCATCTACCCGCTCAACAAATGCCTTCCATCCTTTATCACTGTGGAATCTCCAAACCAACTCTGGAGAAAACCAAGTTCCTACTCCAGCCCCTTTGTTTGACTTTGTTGTTTTTTGGATAGCCTGAAGCTATCCTTGGACCATGATCCTCCTGTGTATCCCTCTCATGTATCTGGTATTAGAGATGTGGAACACCAAGCATGGCTTGTTGGTTGAGATAAGAGTTTTGCTAACTTTTTGTCCAAACAGGATCCTCCTGCTCTCTGACTCCCAAGGTGGCTGGGATTACAGGTGTAACCTGTGTTGCTTAGTGATTTCGTATGTCGGTCAGAATCAGCACATCCTCAGCCTTAGCTCTTTTGTCCTTTTATCACACATCCTCTGAGGGCCTAAATCTATACGCCAAGGCCCCTTGGATGAAGTGACAACAGCCCCCTCCTCCCCATAAGAACCACGCACCAAGATCCTTTTCTTCTCAATGTCCCCCTCCCAGCCTCTCCCCCATTATTCTGCCACCTTTCTAATAAAGGCATGGCCAACTTGGCTGTCTTTCATAGGAGCCAAGCTAAAGGTACAGCAGGTTAGGGAAGAAACAAAAAGAGACTTGACCTTCCAGGAGCTCTGCTTCCTGTCTCCTCCTCCTTGTGTTACAGAGAAATCCCCCAATCACCACAGAGGCTCCCTTCTCTCCCTCATGATCCTGGAGAGAGCCAGTGAAGATGCTGATTGTGCACTGCCATCCCAGCCTGGAGCTCAGGGCACCAGGCTGCTCCCCGTGCCAGTTGTGTGGAACCCCTGGGGGCCACCCAGGCTTCTGGCTGACTTTGATGGTAGTGAGGTAAAGGAGGGGAACCTACTCCCAGATCTTAGGAGCCTCTCCCTTCCTGGCTCCTTGGTTGCTTGGGTTTGGGAAATCTGCAGAAATGGAAAAGAGAAACGGAGGACAGACTTAGCGCTGACCCTGGGAAGATCCCATCGCTCCTTGAACGCTGCCCATCCTGGCAGATGCGGGCAGAGGGCTGGGGACATTTGAAGCAAACAGCCTTCATCATTTAGTTCACTGATGTAGAACAGGGCACTGTCAGGGGCCAGGGCCACTGTCATTAAGCACCAGACTCCTTCCGCATGGGCTCCTGAGTTCTTCCTGCATTGCTTGTGTACTCCGTGAGGCCTACTTTCTCTCCCATCTTACATGCAGGGAAACAAAGGCAGAGAAATTAGTGAGCCTGGCTAAATCCCCTGGGAAGCACAGCGAAGCAACCCCCAGGCCAGTCTGACTTCAGAGCGCTGTGTAATATTGAAAATGTCTCACCTCTAGGCAGACAAGTTTTGTGACAGAGCAGGCAAACTCTGACAGCAGTGACCCCACATTCCCATGGGACCCTGTATGCCCCGGGTGCCACCAGCATTGCTGGCATTGCCAGGGCCAGCTGTGATGGGAAAAGCTCCTGGTAGATGTAGGAAGGGTACTGGTAGCCTCCACCATTATGAAGGGCAGCCATTGTGAAGAGCTGCTACAGATTGCCTAACCACTTAATAGGATTCACTTCTGTTTATTGTGCCGATCCTGGGGTTTGAACTCAGGACCTAGACTCTGCCCCTGAGCTTTTGTGCTAGCACTCTACCACTTGAGCCACAGCGTCACTTTCAGCTTCTTTGGTGGTTCATTGGAGATGAAGTCTCATAGACTTTCCTGCCTGGGCTGGCTTTGAACTGCGATCCTCATATCTCAGCCTCCTGAGCAGCTAGGCTCACAGGCATGAGCCACCAGCTGGGCCGACTTCTTTAAAATATGCAACTCTTCTTTTTTTTACTGATTAGAAAACTGGGACACAGAATGGCAAGCCAGCTTTCCGTGGGTCTCACATCTGTTCTTAGAGAACCAGGACTGGCACCCAGCACTGGCTACCGAGCATCTGCCTGTGAGCACTGAGCTGTATGACTTGTATTGGGGCTGGAAGGGATGCAGGATTTCTGGGTGCATTTTGCTTTACTGGTAAGAAGAAATGGAGCATGGGAGATTGCACTACTTTGCGGCCCTTTCCCACAGCAATTGAAGTCCATGTGCTTACTGCTCGTGTTTGGCTCAGCCTAAAGAATTGTGTGTGACCCAGAAAATGTGTTAGAAGCAGCATATATCCATTGCAAGCCTGGGGCTCAGGAGTCTCCTTTTGCAACATTTCCGCATGGAGGAAGCCTGGCGTAGCCAGCCTGTTTGTTGGATGAGGCCCATGTGGCCCAATCACCTTTTCACTGCAGGTGATACCCGCCCACCCACCAGATGTGAGTGGGGCTATTTCTCACCAGTCAATGGCCTGCCAGCTCACCCCAGCAGAGCCAGGCCAGAAGGACTGCCCAGAGTCACCAACAAGTAAATGTTTATTGTTAAAGCTGCTGAGCTTAAACCACTGTGTGGCTGGCTAGGGGACAATGGGTAAGAGTGCCAGAAACACCTCTAGGAGAAGGAAGACAGGAGTTGGAGAGATTCCCACCAGATAGAGTGGATAAGCAAGAGCCTTTAGGCAGGGGAAAAAAGGGACCCAGAGAGAAAGGTTGGAAAGAGCCAGCAGCACTCTACCTCTTCCGGTTTTTTCTTTGGTAGAGGAGTGGCCAAAGGAGAGATGTCCCAGGTGGACAGAGAGGAAGAGGGTAGCCACCTCTTGACAGATGCAGAGGGGCAGAGATGACTTGGGAGAGCCCCTGGGGTCTCCCTGGGCTGCTGGGAACTGGTGGATGACAGCAGTAATGGGGACTAGAGGACTAGGACTTTGTGAGTCTGTACTTGAGTGACTATGAACATGAGAGGGTCACAAAAATGCCCTAGATATGCAGGGACAACAAAACTTAGAGCCAGTGGAATAGGAGGGGATGGCCACAGGGTTTGGGGGCATGCTAAAATAACCCAGATGTTCAGAATACAAAAAGATGAGCAGGGTATTGGTGGCATGCCTGTAATCCTAGCTACTCAAGAAGCTGAGATCTGAGGATCAGGGTTTGAAACCAGCCCGGTCAAGAAAGTTCGTGAAACTCTTATCTCCTATTAAGCTAAAAAAAAAAAAAAGCCAGAAGAGAATTGTTTGCATTTTAGACAAGCCTGGGAAACAAAGCAAGACACACCTCGCCCACCCCCATTAAAAAAATATTCATTGCTGGGCTTGGGTAGATGATGCCTCTAACTCTAACTATTCAGGAGACTGAGATATGAGAACTGCATTTGGAAGCCAACCTGAGCAGAAAAGTCTATGAGCTCTTATCTCCAGTGAACTAGCAAAAAGCCAGAAGTGCAGCCTTAAGTAAAAGAAACAAGTTCAAGCCCCAGTTCTGACACAACAAAACAAAAACAATTCATCAGCATATAATATGTATATAATGGTATCATGTCTTTCTGGTGGTGACCCTGGTTATTATTTATTTATTCATGTATTTATTTGATTGGTTAGTTGCTTGCTTTGTGGTATGAATGAAATTTAGAACTTCCTGCATGCTAGATAAGCACTCTACCACTACGCTGCTTCCCTTGCTCATGAAACATTACTTTATTGTTTTGTTTTGGGTCCGTTCTTATGTTTCCTTGTTATTGCTTTTTTTTGGGGGGGGGTGTCAATCCTCAGGATTGAACTCAGGACCTGTCCCTGAGCTTTTTTGCTCCAGGTTAGCACTGTACCCCCTTTGAGCCACAGAGCCACTTCCAGTTTCCTGGAGATGAGTCCATTACTGGATTTTCTTGCCCAAGCTGTCTTCGAACCGTGATCCTCAGATCTTAGCTTCCTGAGTAGCTAGGATTACAGGCGTGAGCCACTGGCCTTGTTATTACTTTTAAGCTGGGCTCTTTTTATGTCTCCCAGGTGGATCTTTAACTCCTGAACTTCAGTAACTGGGGCTACAGGCCCATATCCTCATTCCCAGCACCTAGCACTGGTGGCCCACATGCAGCCAGCCATCTGCTGTCTTTTCTTTTTCTTTTTTTTTTTGGGGGGGGGTCCAGTCGTGGTGCCTGTACTCTGGACCTGGGCGCTGTCCCTCAGCTCTTCAGCTCAAGGCTAGCGCTCCACCACTTGAGCCACAGCGCCACTTCCGGCTTTTTTCTTTTTACTTATGTGGTGCTGAGGAATCGAACCCAGGGCCTCATGCATGCAAGGGAAGCGCTCTACCACTGAGCCAACTTCCCAGCCCCCTGCCGTCTTTTCTTAAGGCCAATGCTTCTTTGAAGGAATCCGAGACTGCAAGTAGAGGGATGACGCGGCATTGGTGGAATTTCAGGCCTCCTGGAAAATGGAGCAAGGTTTTGGTGGCTGTTGTTTTCCCCCTTTTACGCTGGCCCTTTGCCTCAGGCATTTCTCAAGACGTAGGGAAGTAGACCCCTTTCCTTTCCCTTCCCCTGGCCGGCCCGGGACTTTCTCAAGGCGGGAGGCGCTCGGGGCTCTGTCCCCGGGCTCTGGGCACAGGGAAGAGGCGTGGGGGGTGGGGGCCGCGGAGGCGGGGCCGGGCCGGGCGGTGCGGGCGGTGCGGGGCCCCGCGCGGCCGCCAGGGGCCGCTGCGCCGCCGCCTGCGCGCACGGCCCCGAGAGGGCATTTTTGTTGTCGAAATGCCCGCGCTGGCTGCTGCCCCCCTTTTTCCTTTCCAAACGTGTTTCTAATTTACCCGGCCTCGCTCTTCCACGTGAAGAGCGTAAGTGCGTCGTGTGCGGGGCGGGGGGGCCGAGGTGGCGGGGACGGGCTTCACTTTAGTACCAGAATGGGCAAAAAAAAAAAAAAGGATTTTTTTTAGAAAGGGTTTTGCACCCAATGTCCCCGAAACCTGGGCGCCCCAGCCCGGCTCCCCTCTGGGGACCGACGCCCTTCAACGAACACCCGCACCTCATGCCCCGAAATCCCCCCTCCCGCCGCCCGCCGCCCGCTCTCTGCTCCGGCACACCCGGCTCGTTTCGCTCCTCGGTCCCCCCGCAGGTTCAAGGCCGGGTCCCCACACAATGGGCGCGCGCGGGGCGCAGACGAGTCCGGGAGCCGGGTGGCAGGCGGAGGGGGGGGCCCCGTGTGACCCGATCAAGTCAGACTGGCACAGATCGGAGTTTGGGGGGGGAACGGCGTGGGGGGGGGGAAAGACCTCCAGACCCGTCCACGGCTGGGAGTGGGTGCAGGGGCTAGGGTCCTGGGGGAAGTATGGGATTGGCAGGTCAAGAAAATAAAACTGCCCTGTCGCCTGGGGAGACGTGGCCGCCGCTCTCCGCCGGCAGGAAGCGGCCTCCTGCCAGAGCCTCCTGGGATTGGCAGAGTTAAACATCCTTTAACCCAGGATGCCTTGGGCCTTTTGTTCAGCCCTGACAATGGAGCTGGGTGGAGGGGGCAGGGAAGGCGAGTGGCTGGGGCCTGGGCTGGTTCCACGGGGTGGGGGTCTGGGGAGGTCTGTGCTCCGCCACTGGGTGAATAAAAGGCATTTCTCGGGCGCCGGCGCGCGCGCGCAGGCGCGTGCTGGGGGAGGCGCCGGGCCCGGGGCCCGGGGCGCCGGCTCTCCTCGGCCGGTGGGGTGGCCTGCTGTGCACTCTGCCAGGCCTGAGAATTACCTAGGGAGCCCTTCCCAAACTGGAACTCAATATTGCTCCCTAAAAGGTTGGATAATGGGTTTTTCTTGCATCTGAAACCCAAGGGGACCAATCTAGGGCTCCCCTGGGCTTCCAGACTCTTCTAGATGTCTTTGTCTTCTAAAATCCTGGGCTCCCACGGGAGAGCACTTAGTTAAGGACACAGACATGCCTACCCTTCGACCGTATTAATCATCCTAAAGCCTTTGCTTTCAACGTACCAAGTTCTTGATTTCCACCACCTCCGCCAGCACCGGCAACTCAGGCCACTTGGTTGGGGCTCTCCACCAGGCGGGACTGCAGCCCCTCCCCCAGTGCTGTCCTCTGCTGCCTCCCCCCTCTTCCCCCAGCATCCGACCCCTCCCTTCTCCTCCAGCCAGGCAGCTGCAGTCTTGGGACACTAATTCTCATCTTCACAATCTAGCCAGTCACATCTCCCTTCTCCTTCAGTGCCAGCACTAGTCAGCAAACTTGTTTATTGAGAGTGGCTACGTGTGCTATGTGTGACACACGCTCAGGCCCTGGGACTGAAGCAGACTGAGACTTCTTTTTTCTTTATCTTGTGTGTGTGTGTGTGTGTGTGTGTGTGTGTGTGTACTGGCCTTGAACCCAGGGCCTGGCTACTGTCTCTTTAGTTTTTTCACTCAAGGCTGGCACTCTGCCACTTGAAGCAAAGCTCTGCTTCCAGACTTTTGGTAGTTCATTGGAGATAAGAGTCCCACAGACTTTTCTGCCTGGGCTGTTCTGAAACAGCTCCTCAGATCTCAGCCTCCAGAGTAGCCAGAATTACAGGGGTGAGCCACCAGGGCTTCCCACATGCTAGGTCAGCATTATGCTACTGAACTGCAGCCCCAGCTTGGGACTTGATATTTTAATGGAAGGAGCTGAGTAAACACAAAGTCAAACTGTTTCATATGTTGATGAATTCTATGAAGAAGCTAAACTAGACAGGGTGTGATTATATACATAGACTACATAGCAAGACTATCAAGATGCTAAATTAGAATAGGATAGGCTTGGTGGGTTGGAGCAGGGAGTTTACCAATGGATGCTGCTTTATTTCCCCAGGGCAGGCCTCCTGAAGAGGTGAGAGTGAGACCATCTGGGTGGGAAGGAGGCAGCTGTGTGAGGCTCTAAGGACAAATGCTCTATGCAGAAGGAACAGGAAGTGAAAACCGGAGGCAGAATGTGTTTGCTACTTTCAAGAAACACCATCAGTGCAACACCAGTGGCTCACACCTGTAATCCTAGCTACTTAGGAGACTAAGACCTGGACAATCACAGCGCAAAGCCAGTCCCAGCAGAAAAGTCCATGTAACTCTTATCTCCAGTTAAGTAGCAAAATGCCAGGCTGGAGGCATGACACAAATGGTAGAGTGCTAGTTGCTATGGGCAAGAAGCTGAGGGAGAGCATGAGGCACTGAGTTCAAATCCCAGTACCAGTGTGTGCACACACATGCACATGCACACACACAAAGAAGAAAAGAAAAGAAATACAAGGAGGCTATATATATACTGGTTAGCGTCTGGTGTTTAGTAGCATCCACCTTCCATCCAGATGTTGATCTGAGAACCTGCAGGTGGATGGTATTGGAAAGAGAAGGCCTGGATAATTTCACTTAGCAAAAGAGTAGAGATAGAAGGTAGCATAGGACCGAAGCTGAAGCCAATCCAGCTTTAGAGATTTGGTAGAAGAAAATCCATCAAAGAAGTTGGAGGAAAACCTAAGGATTGTGGTGACAAGAACCAAAGGGAAGGATGTATTGGAGTACTCAATGGCATAACAGTAAATATTTCATCCAACATCTCTGTAGGTCAGCAAGGAGTTGGGTGGTAGAGAGTATCTTGGATGGGTAGCTGTAAGCTACAGGTGTGTGTGTGTGTGTGTGTGTGTGTGTGTGTGAACCTATGCACACATGAGTGCTGATACTGGGGCTTGAACTCAAGGCCTGGGCAGCTGCTGTCCCTTATCTTTTGTGTTCAAGGCTGGTGCTCTACCACTTGATCCACATCTCCACTTCAGCTTTTTGCTGGTTAATTGGAGACAAAATCTCATGGATGTCTCTTCCCAGTCTGGCTTCAAAATGTGATCTTCGAATCTCAGCCTCCTGAGAAGCTAGGATTACAGGTGTGAGCCACTAGTGCCTGGATATAGTAGGGTTTGAGCCTGCACTTCCTATCTATCCCACATTCTCCTTGCACCAGTAGTCCAGCTCAGGAGCCTTCTCTTCCCATGGTGATCAAAACACAGGCAAACATGAACTGCCTCCTGAAGTGTAGACTTGGAACTGGCACCTGACATTTCCTCCTCTAGTCCATGGGCCCAAACAGGTCATGCAGCCAAACTCCAAAGTCAAGGGGCAAGAAAATACACTCTACTTCGGGTAGCGTCATTTAGAAAAAGTATGGATGCAACAAAGCGTGACAGAAATAGCACCATAATTTAATCACTCACAGGAATAGCCATATTGCTCAAAGCCAATGGTAGGCCAGATGAATAAGGAACAGAGAACTGCCATTGATGTAGGTCACAGGTGTGGGTCACAGCACTTCCTATGGAAAGGTATGGAGGAAGGCGCACTTGGAATGAGTGGGAGCAGCAGAGGTAGAGATGTCAGTGCACTGTCAAGCACATTTGCTCTCGAGGGGCAGAAAAATGGTACAGTATCCAGCACGGGACAAAAGACAAAGTCTTACATTAAATTTTTTTTTTATGTCTGCGTTGAATTTAGTGATACTAAGTCCTGGGAAGAATCCTGGGAAGAAGTTGGTGGTGTGTGCCACCACTGCTAGGTGCCAGTGGCTCACAGCTTTAATCCTAGTTACTCAGGAGGCTGAGATCTGAGGACAGAGGTTCAAAGCCAGCCCAGGCAGGAAAGTTTGTGAGATGCTTTATCTCCAATTAACCAGCAAAAGGTCAGAACTGGAGCTGTGACTCAAGTGGTAGAGCACCAGCCTTGAACAAAAAAAGCTAAGAGGCAGCACCAAGGCCTTGAGTTCAAGCTCCAGTACTGGCACAAAACAAACACAAACACAAAACCCTTTAGTTTGTAAAAAGCGGGGGAGATCAAGACACAGTGGAGGGACTGGCACCATTGGGCAGAGAGAATGGTGGAAGTTGGTCTGCTTGCTTTCTTTGTAAAGGAGAGCCTAAGGTTAGAACAAGAATAAAAGAGGAAGAGGTGTAAAACATACGCAGACAGAAAAAAATGAACTTACTGCACTTTGGAAACGGAAAAGGACTTATCTAGAATCCTGCAGTAGAATTGTCTAGCAATTCAAATGTCCATTTGACATGTATTGCCATACATTTGAAGTGAGTCCATTAGAGTAGCTGGGTGATTTCCTTCAACTGCTGTTGGACAGGTTTAAGTTTTAAAAATATCTATTAATATGTCTATATGCATATATATTTGAGATGAGGGCTTACTGTATCATTCCTGTAAGGCACATACCAGTGATGTTCAGCTCTAATTTTTAAAAGCTGTTAGTACTTTGTTAGAGTACTCTGGTTCACAGATTGGGCAGAAGCTACAAAGGTTTCCCTTATCCTCATTTACTGCTGCCTCTGTAACCACTGCCTCCACACACCACTCAGAGCTCTCCCCAGGACAATGTGTTTGTTACACCTGATGACCAGCCAGGGATGCATTGGCATTACCCAGTCTGGCTTTCCACACAGTTCTCTTGATGTTGAGCCCTGCCTGGGTTTGAGCAAATGCAGTGTATGACGGCAGGTGGCTTCTACCCTAAGTAAGGTAGGAAGCAGTTTCATTGCCCTTGGGAGCTGATGTTTTTTTTTCTTTGTTCATTTGTTTTTCAGGTCCTGTGGTTTGAACTCAGGACCTGGCTGCTGTTGCTAAGCTTTTTTGCTCAAGGCTAGTGCTCTACCACTTGAGTCACAACTCTACTTCTGACTTTTTGGAAGTTCACTGGAGATCAGAGGCTCACAGAATTTCCTGCCCAGGCTGACTTCAAACAGCAATCCTCAGATCGCAGCCTCCTGAATAGCCAGTGGAGCTGGGTTTTGAAGGAGGGAGAAATGATAGGCTAGCCTAGGCCTCTGGGGGGTGGGGGTGGGGGCTGGGGGAGAGAAGGACAGCAGTGTCCTCAGGGGTAAAGTAGGTTTCCTGAAGAAGAAAGCAAGGGTGGGAGATGGAGAGCAGAGGTATGGCTGAGGTTTGTGGGGGGCAGGCAGGGGTGGGGGTGGAAATCTGTGTGCTGGGGGGATGTTCAGCCCTGGGGAAAGGGGGGCTAGGTGGCATAATGCTCCTATTGGCAGCCTGTGGTGGCCCAGGGCTGGCAGTGAGGAGAAGTGAGGCCCCCTTTTTTAGGACCCCTGTAGTTTAGGTGGATGGGCTCTCAGAGGCACCCCACCCCCACATCCTGTCGCATGCAACTTCCTTCGTGTTTGGGGATTTATTCTGTCACTGCCTACAAGCGCAGGCAAGCGCCCAGCTAGGCTGTGTTTGCATTTGTTCAAGTCCAAAACAGCACGGGACCCCAGAAGTTTGCTGCTGGGCTGGATACAGCCTTCAGTGCCAAGCACCCCACTCCGGGCCCCCATCCCGCCCCAGCTGCCAGTAACCCAAGCCCAGGCCATTCTCCTTCCCACCCAGGGCTGAGCCCACGCTCCCTGCAGGGGTCCTGGCCATGGTCCCCACCCCACAGGATGCCCCTGTTCTCCACGCCCAGGACATCCACAATGCCAGCCTGTCACAGCCTCTACAGCCCCAGACTTGAATTCCACAGTTTCGCTAGCCCAGAGATGTTAGGCAGTGCTGGAAAGTCTGTTCCTCTGCTTCTCAGCTGTCATAGATGCTGGCCACCTCAAGGGGGCGATGGGGGGGGTGAAGGGTGCAAAGTCCTGTGTGATGCCCAGAGGACAAGCCAAGCCCGGCCTGTGCACACTGGCCCAGGGAGTTCCTGGTTCAAGAACAGGCTGACAAGGGTTGCCCGCTTTCTATACCACAGCACCCAGCTTTCAGGGGTCCTCACTCTTCCCTGTGGTGGAATCATGGGGAAGGTGGGGTGGCAGGCAGGCGGTCCTGGGCTTTATCTTCCTTGCACTTACTAGACAGATCTGCAGGGCGGACTCCCTCTCCCATGGGGCTCCCTTAATGGTCACAACCAGTCACATGACCTCTGTACACTCCAGACCTGCCTGCCTTTCTGGCTACCTTTGCTCATGACACCTGCAAGAAAAACAAAGGAGCCAGGTGCAGGGTGACTCAGGCCTGTGATCCTAGCCACTCCAGAGGCTGAGGTCTCAGGATGATGGTTTGAAGCCAGCCTGAGAAGGAAGTCTGTGAGCCTCTTAGCTCCAATTAACCATCAAAAAAAGCCCGAAGCTGTGGCTCAAGTGGTAAGCCTTGAACAGAAAAGCTCAGGGGCAGTACCCAGATCCTGAGTTCAAGCCCTAGTGTACACACACACACACACACACACACACACATGCATGCATGCATGTGCATGGTGCAGGGAGAGACAGAGAGAGGAAAGAGGAGAGAAGAGAGAGAGGGGAGAGAGGAGAGAGAGAGAGAGAGAGGAATTCAGAACTCAGAAGAGGAAACCAGGGAGGATGTAATTGTCAGAGTTCAACTACTGAACACTTGAACACATACCCTCCCCCACCCTCAGAAGGCAGGGCCAGGGTTGCCATGGTGATAAGAACCCACAGGAGTACTGAGTTCCTCCCTGCTCTGTCCACGTCCTGAACGGGCTCCCAGTCGGTTCCTGTAACCTGTAGCCTTAGCTCACACAGGTCTGGCAAGGGGTGGCACCAATGTCACAAAGGTGAGCTGTTCCCCTGAGACTCGGATGCCAGGGCCTGGCAGCCCCATCTGGGCACTGCCAAAAGTGACTGGGGAGCCTACAGAGGAGTCCCTGAGAGACCAAAGGGTGAGCTCTTATGTTCTGCAGGTCTCCTGAATTCTTCTGGTTTCAGAGATTTTTCGGCCTTGCCAAGCCCTGTGTGGAAAGATCGGAACAGCTGGCAGTTTGTAGCAGGAAAGCACCAGGTGCTGAGCAGGTCTCAATCAAGCTCAGCAATGGTCTGGGGGCCCAGGCTGTTTGGGGTTGGCAGTCTTGTCTTTGCTCTGCCTAGCGGCCAGCCAGCAATCATGCTCTTGGAAGCAGTGCCATCCCTAACACTGGGCTGGGCCGAAGTAAACCCAGGACACAGGGCTGAGGATGGAAACTGGGAACTTCTCCCTCCCAAGCTCCAGGATGCCAAAGGAGGACAGCACAAAGGGCCTCCTCTGCTGGCCATGCAGGGGCGGGGGAGGGAGGGCTGGCTGGGGAGGGCTGAGACTGTCACCCAGTAAGGGCCAGGCAGCTGCAAATGAAACACAGGCCCAGGAGGCTCAGACAGGCATTCAATCTTTTCCAGAGCCAAGAAATCCTGGCGAGAAACTCATGGTGGAGTAAGGAAAAGCAGAGGGAAATGCTGGAAGCCCCGGGAGCCCCCTGCACATGCTGGACTCCTGAGAGTCCAAGGGCTTTTCTCCCTGCACTCAGCCCAAACACAAACGCTGGGCCAGCGAGGGCAGCCTGGAGGCACCGTGAAGGGAAGAGAGGAGCAAACGCTGGTCATGTGTCCCCCACACAGACCCCAAATGTCTTGCACTGGAGTCTGCTAATGGGGTTTCACTGGGCCTTCCATGGCCAGGTCACTTTGATCCTCCGAGGCTCACACAAGGGGCCTACCGAAATGCCAACATGGCAGGATGCCAAGGCCAGCTTCCACGTGAAGTAAAGGAGCTCGAAAGGGAAGTTATTTGAAGGCAGGGACCACCCCTCCATGATGTGAAGGGAACAAGCTCAGTTCTTATACTCTGGGTTCTGTGTGTGTGTGTGTGTGTGTGTGTGTGCGTGCATGCTAATGGGTATATGCTGGTTTGTGCTGGGCCTGGGCACTGTCTCTAAGGTATTTTTGCTCAAAGCTACCAATCTACCAATTGAGCCACAGTTTTACTTCTGGCTTCATTAGAGGTAAGAGTCTCATGGATTTTCTTTCCCAGGCTGGCTTCAAACTCTGATCCTCAGATCTCAGCCTCCTGGGTAGCGAGGATTGCAGCCTTGAGCCACCAGAGCTCAGCTCAGCTTGTTTTATATTCATTTTTCTTCTATTATCTTTCTTTCTCTTGTGGAGCTAGGGATTGAACCCAGGGTCTCACATCTACTGAGCATATACTCCATCAACACTGCCCACCTCCCAACCTTTGGCTGCTTTATTTTAAATGAATGTGCACAATACAGCACCATGTTATAGGTAAAAATGTTCCTTTATTCATATTGCTTGTTAGGTGTGCAGGGAGTTCACTCTTTTTTTCTTTTTTCTTTTTGTCGGTCATGGGGCTTGAACTCTGGACCCGGGTGCTGTCCCTCAACTCTTCAGCTCAAGGCTAGCACTCCACCACTTGAGCCACAGTGCTACTTCCCATTTTCTGGTGGTTTATTGGAGATAAGAGTCTCATGGGTCTTTCCTGCCCAGGCTGGCTTTGAACTGTGATCCTCAGATCTCAGCCTCTTGAGTAGCTAGGATTACAGACGTGAGCCACCGGTGCCCAGCTGAGTTTACTTTTTAAAAGTTCTACAATTAAAGCAAAGAAGCCATCATTCTGTGTTGAGAATGGCTCAGTGCCTCCAGTTTCCTTATTCTTGCCTGGGTCATCAAAGATGGATGCTTCTTTAAAAATTAAAAGAAAGTCTCTTTCTTGATATAAAAGCAGAACAACATGCTCTATGAAAAGAAATTTAGATTAAAAAATGTAAAGAAGGGAACTGGAGCTGTAGTGCAATGGCAGAGCACTTGCCTGGCATGTGCCAAGACCCTGGATTCCATCCCCAGTATGAGAAAAAAGGAATACATACAGACAACATACAAACACATATGAGTAAGAAAAAATTATTACCACCCTGATACCTCCTGGAAATCATGCATGCATGCATGCAGATACATGCTTTTAGATGAGATAAAATTATTAACAACAGGCCAGGTGCTGGTGGCTCAAGCCTGTAATCCTAGCTACTCAGGAGGCTGAGATATGAGGATCACAGTTCAAAGCCAGCCCAGACAGGAGAGCCCATGAGTCTTTTATCTTCAGTTAACCACTAGAAAACCAAAAGTGGTGATGTGGCTCAAAGTGGTAGAGTGCTAGCCTTGAGTTGAAGAGCTGAGTGCCCAGGCCCAGAGTTCAAACCCCATGACTGACAGAAACAAACAAACAAAAAAAACCCTGAAAAAAATTAGTAACAACAGGGGATAAGGATATAGCTCAGTAGAAGAACACATGCTTAACATGTGCAAAGGCCATGTGTTCCATCCCCAATGTGGAAGAAAAGTTAATTTGCCTGAGCCTTCTTCCTACCCCATCCACAGAAGAAAATCCTGAACTCACCTGCCTCAGTTTTCTCTCTTCTATTTTTATTTTTTATTTGTTTGCTGAGATGAGCTAAGGTAGTTTCTGTCATGAAGGATAGTCAAGGGTAAGGAAGGATTAGACTGTGGTAGAGTCCTGGGGTAGCTTTTGGAGCAGCAGGTAATTGGAGAAAAAGGGGCTTCTGAGATGGGTAAATGTTTAATGTTTTTCCAGAAATGAACTTAACTAGTGGAACTTGTTTTCTAATGATGTTCTTCATTAAACTATGCTTTAATTTATTATTATTATTATTAGCCAATCTTGGGACTTGAATTCAGGGCTATCCCTTAGCTTTTTGCCGAAGGCTGGCGCTCTACCACTTGATCCATAGCTCTACTTCTGGCTTTTTGATGACTAATTAGAGTAAGAATTTCAGACTTTCCTGTCTAGACTGGCTTCAAACCATAATCCGCCAATCTCAGCCTCATGAGTAGTTAGGAATACAAGCATGAACCACCATGTCCATGTGACTGGGGGCAGTCGGTCGGTCATAGGGTTTGAACTTAGGACCTGGGCACTGTATCTGACTCTCTTTGTGCTCAAGGCTAGTGTTCTACCACGTGAGCCACAATGCCACTTCCAGTTTTTGAGTGGTTAGTTGGAGATAAGAGATGGGGACTTTTCTGCCTGGGCTGGCTTTAACTGCCAGGATTACAGGTGCAAGCCATTGGTGCATAAGTTGTTGATTTTTTTCTTCTAATTACAAAATTGTTAGTTTTTTTTAATTGA
Source organism: Dipodomys ordii (assembly GCF_000151885.1). Lineage (NCBI taxonomy): Eukaryota > Metazoa > Chordata > Mammalia > Rodentia > Heteromyidae > Dipodomys > Dipodomys ordii. Next base: position 4,514,085 of record NW_012267279.1, on the reverse strand, counting down.
GTCTTCTTTGTCTTCCCCCTTCTTTTTGCTTCTTTTTGTTGAGATAAACATCCATATAACAGCTGGGTGCTGTGGTCAATACCTTTTTTCTCAGCTACGAAGTGGGAGGGATAGTGAGCAGCGCACAGTGGCTGGGAACAGTGGTGTGGCACCCATAACACGGGGAAGCACAAGCAAGAGGATCAAAACCTAGGTTGCCCTGGGTACAAAGGGAGAGCCTATTTGATATAACCAGTGCCAAAAGAGGCTAAAGGTGTGACTCAAGTGGCAGAGTGTCCGCTTGGCAAATGTGAGGCCCTTAGTTCAAACCCCAATACTGCCCTTCACCAAAAGTAACAGCCATGATAGAGTTTCGGAACTGAGGCTTCTTGCTAACAGCAGCCCTACCTGCCGGCCATGGGGGTATACCATCTTAGGAGTGGATCCTCCAGCTCTGCTCCCTCCTTCAGAATATCTAGCCTCACAAGATACCCTGGATTAGAACTGTCAGCCTAAGGCAATTCCAAATTTCTGACTCACACTGACTCTCAAATAATTGTCTACTGGGGCTGGGCATGGTGGCACACAACGGCAGTCCCAGCTACTTAGGAACTGAGGCAGAGGGATCAGTTGAGCTCAGGAGTACAGGGCCAGCCTGAGCAGCACAGGGAAACCATAACCTTTAAAAACAAACAAAACAAAACCCGTTAAGTGGTTAGGTTTGGTGTAATTGATTATGTAGTCAGAGAGCAGTCATAATACATGGTTTCTGTGTTTGTTTCTTCGTCAGTATCTCTGAGCAGAGACGCCAGTGAAGGATGTACATGGCTGAGATATACAGAGAACTAATTGTTTTCTTTTTTTTTTTTCTTTTTGCTTATGTGGTGCTGAGGAATGGAACCCAGGGCCTCAGGCATGCAAGGCAAGCGCTCTACCACTGAGCAAACTTCCCAGCCCAGAACTAATTGTTTTCAAGGGCCACTTTCCTCCTTGGCTTTGTATAGAATGGTGGGCTGAGGACTAGCTGACCATGTGATACAGCTTCTGTCAAAATGAGAAGCTCCACACCAGTGTAATGTGCCTCCAAAGCCACTGGTCTCCGCAGGGATGTGTGAGCTGCTGTTCACAAGAGACTGCCAGCGCCCTGTGGCAAGCACAAAAGTGAACATTGGGCTTTTGGTATTCCATTAGGGAAAGCATGTCTCTGGGCTGGGTGTCACTTGGTGGTGGAGCACTTGCTTAGCATTCACATGGAAGGAAGGAAGGAAGGAAGGAAGGAAGGAAGGAAGGAAGGAAGGAAGGAAGGAAGGAAGGAAGGAGAAGGGAAGGGAAGGGAAGG
>NW_012267279.1:4472069-4512717 GCF_000151885.1 Dipodomys ordii | reverse complement strand
AAGGAAGGAAGGAAGGAAGGAAGGAAGGAAGGAAGGAAGGAAGGAAGGAAGGAAGGAAGGAAGGAGAAGGGAAGGGAAGGGAAGGGAAGGGAAGGAAGGAGAAGGGAAGGGAAGGGAAGGGAAGGGAAGGGAAGGGGAAGAAGAAGGAATGGGGAAGGGAAAGGGAAAGGAGAAGCAGAAGGGGAGATCCAGGCTTCAGGCTTAGTTGGCCTAAGCTGCCAACATGTGCAAACTCAGCCCTTCTCATGACAACAATAAGAAACTCGGCTGCAATTCTCAGCCATGTGGACTTCTTAGTCTGAACAGAGCTATGAGGCACATGACAGCCATATTTCATCAGCTAATGTGAGCTCATGTTCAAGAAACCCCCCTCCCCTCCCCTCCCCACTCAGTACCTGAGATTCTGGGAAATCAGCTATTTTCAGCCTCTGGGTTTTCCTTGTCATTACCAGCACTGAGCTCCTCAGAAACAGGTGGCCACAAAAGAGCCAAGAAAGAAGAAGCTAGACTCATACCATCCTAAGGACACAGCTGGTAGCCCTTGGCTACTAGGAATTCCTGGGAGATACTATCTTAATAGTACTGGAATTTGAACTCAAGACCTGATGCTTGCTAGGCAGGTGCTGTACTGCTGAGCCATACCTCTTGCCCTTATGTGCACTGGTTGTTTTGTAATTGGGTCTTGCTTTTTGCTCTGGCCTGTATCTGGACCCTGATCCTCCCATTTTATACCTTCCACTGTAGCTGTCATGACATACATGCATCGCTGCACCCAGCTTCTCCTATTGAGATAAGAGTCTTGGGAACTTTTTTGCCCAGGCTGAGCCTAGAACCTCAGTCCTCCTAATCTTAGCTTCCCTCATAGCTGGGATGACAAGTGCATATCACTGTTGTCAGCTATTGTTTGGGATGGGGACTCATGAACTGTTCTTACCAGGGCTGGTCTCATACCCACAACCCTCTTGATCTCGGCATCCCGGACTTGGACCTCTTTTCTTATAAGAACTTTACTATAGCTGGGCAGTCAGGAGGCTGAGGTAGGGAGCTCTTGAGTTCAAGATCAACAAGTGAGACCTATGAGAGAGTTGAGAAATGACAACTTTTCAGTTCTCTAATCTCCTGGGGAAGAAACAAGGACTTGGGTTTGGTGCTGGGTTTATAGGCATGAACCATCACACATGGCACTGATTTAGACCTTTTAAGGGCTACATATAAAAGAAACACATCTTAATAATTGTGTGTGTGTGTGTGTGTGTGTGTGTGTGTGCGCGTGTGCGCGCGTGCACGCTCACGTGCTGATACTGGGGCTTGAACTCAAGGCCTTGTGTATTTAGATTTTTTTGCTCAAGTCAGGTACTCTACCACTTGATCTACAGCTCTATCTTGATTTCTGGCTTTTGGGTGGTTAATCTATGGTTAATTGGAGATAAGAGTCTCACACAAGCTTTTCTTCCTTGGCTGGATTCCCAGTGTGATCTTCAGATTTCAGCTGCCTGAATAGCTAGAATGAGAAGTGTGAGTCACTGGCCCTCAACTTTGCCTGTTTTTTTTTTTTGGGGGGGGATCTGTTTTTGTTTTGTTATTGCTGTTTTACAGCCTTCCTTTAGCCTTGGAAGAGGGGTGCCTTTTAGATTAATACTTAAACTCTACTCCCAAGTCTCAAAAGAATTTGAATTTCCAAAAGACAAATGAAGCCATGGCTTCCGCGTTACATCTGGGCTTCTTTGAAATAAGCATGGCTTCTGTGGGAGGGAGGGCTCTGTTCTGTTGCAGTGTCCTGGCCTCTGAGGGCTGTCCTTTCAGGGTACAGCATGGGTACCATTCATGAAGGGTGCATGGCATGGGAATCTAGCATCCCAGCTGGCAGACAGCAGCAACGCTAGCTAAGACAGATGCCCGCAAAGCCCAGTGCTGCTCATGCGGCAGCGGCTGCTGCAGTGTCGGGCACGCCCTCCCCAACCATGTACGACTCTCCAGTTAAAGCTATTGTCTTTTGGCAGTCACCTTGACTATGTGTCTGTTAGCTAAGGAACTGGAGCAAACTGTCCCTAGACCCCAGAGAAGAACCAGAGCAAGGACAGGCATGCAGAAGGCAGCCCTGAAGGCTGGCAGTGCCACCAGCCTGAGGCCATTCCTTCCTCCTTAGCAGGACGCAAGGGTGACATTGATTGGGCCACCATTCAGTGACTGCCATCCTGCCAAGGACTGGAAGCTACCAAATTCTGCTTAGAATGAGTGCCTTCCCTCCCTTCCCTCTGCCATGTTCCACCTGTATATGGAGGAGTTGGGTGGACTCCATGCAGATTGCTACCTTCCTAACTCCACACATGAATGTGAGGCAGAGCCCATGTGTGCGCTCATGGTCAGAGTCTGAAAGCTCATTGGAACCCTTGACTACAAAGCAGAATGGAACACAGGCAGAGCACATTGGGGGTGTTCTGGGGGAACTCCGTCTCCTGGGATTGCAACTCTGCCTGCTGATTGGTGCTAGTATAGTTCAAAGAAATCAGCCAGGCTTGGGGGCGCACACTTGTAATCAGGAGGCTGTGAGGCAGGAGGTTCATGAGTTTGAAGCCAACCTGGGATTTGGTGCATAGAATTTTTAAATTTAATTTAATTTTTACCAATGATCTCTTTTGCTGAACAAGCATGTAAAATAAGAACTATTACTTGCTGGGTGCCAGTGGCTCACCTCTGCAATCCTAGCTACTCAGGAGGCTGAGATCTGAGGATTGTGGTTCAAAGTCAGCCCGAGCAGGAAAGTCCATGAAACTCTCATCTCCAATAAACCACCAGAAAATCAGAAGTGGTGCTGTGGCTCAAGTGGTAGAGCACTCACCTGGGGCTGAAATGCTGAGGGACAGAGCCCAGGCCCAGAGTCCAAGGCCCATCACTGACAAACAAACCAAAAAAAATTACTTATGTTACTATTACTATATTGTTATTACCCTATGACTTATATTACTATATTATCACAGTCTGAAGCTTCAGTGTATGCAGGTTGGACTCTCCAGAACTCTGAGACCAGCGGTTGTATCAGCTGGGGACTGGATGGTCTAGGATGTGTTTGTTTTTTGTTGCTACCCCAGAATACCAGAAGCTGAGTAATTTATAAAAAGCAGAAACTCCATTTGAAAGGAAATGAAAAGACTTGGAAAAAAATTATACCAAGTGAAGTAAGCCAGACCCAAAGAAACATAGGGTGCATGATTTCCCTCATTTGTAATAATTCGAATGTGCCTATAACTCTACAAGTAAACCCAATGGATAGTAAAAAAACAAATAATTACACTTGGACATGATTAATTAAACAGCACTCTAAATATTCATACAGAGAGAACAAGAAGGATATTCTTAAGAGAGAATCACAAGGGCTCAATAGCATATAAAATGAGGCTTATGGAAATGAACTCCAAGAAATGGAAATTAGAGGGTTTTTTTATTGTACTGTTTGTGGTTCTTTTTTGATTCTTCCTTCCTTTCTTTCTTTGACTTTTTCCCTTTGCTGCTGTTTTATGTCTGCATCCTTTGCTTGTATGTAAGTTTGTCTGACTTGGGCAGGAGAAGGAGAAGCACAGAAATGATAGGACGAAGAGTGAACCAATTCATCAGTGCAACCCATTAGACACCATGTTGGAAATGAACTGTATAACTTGTGGGGAGGGGAGACAGAGGGAAAAACTGGGAGAGAATGAGAGAGGGAGTGACACTGTTAGAAAGGAAATGCATTCATTATCACCCCTCTGTATACCACCTTTACAATAGAAAGTTAAAAAGGGAAAAAGCAGAAACCTCTTTGGCTCAGGGTTCAGGAGGCCGGGGGTGGGGGGGCCAAGGGCACAGCACTGGCATGTGGTGGGGCTGTGGGCTGCTTTATCTCATGGTGCAAGGCAGCTGGGTAGGAAAAGGCAGAAATCAGGGAGAATGAGAAGCCAGGCTCGATTTCATAACAAGTCTACCTTTGTGTTAGTGAACTGGCGTTGTGGGCCTCCCTCCCTGTGATCACCTCTCATGAAGCCCATCACCCAAGACTGTTGTGCTGGAGATGACTGTCTCCAGCACCTAAACTTGATGGAGATGGCCCATAGTCCCTTTGCAAAGGGACAAGGAACAGCAAAGCACTGTCACCTGGCAATCTGGTGCCCTAGGGACCAACACATCCTGTGAGTGGGCATAGCACTCGGCCTTGCCCAAGGACTTCCACACATAAGCTTGTTGCTGACAAGGTCATCAGGCTTGGCAAAGAAGTCATCAAAGGCAGCCAGGCATGGGTAGCTCACGCCTATAATCCTGACTACTCAGGAGGCTGAGATCTGAGGATCAGAACTCAAAGCCAGCCTGGGCTGCAAAGTCCGTGAGACTCTTATCTCCAATTAACCCCCAGAAAACTGGATGTGGAGCTGTGGCTCAAAGTGGTAGAGTGCTAGCCTTGGAGCAGATCTCAGACCCTGAGTTCCAGCCCCATGACTGACAAAAAAAGCTGTCAAAGGGCACCCCTGAGACAGGATGGTCACAAATTCCAGGCCAGCTTGGACTACACAGTGACACCTTGCCTCCAAAAATAAGATAATAAAACAGAGCGTAACCCCTTATCTACTGTGCCTTTGTCCCAACGCCACTCCTATAACCCGGCCTCTCCAACTTGGCTGCCCACCCCGCTGCCTGTGCCACCCTGACTGGGGCTGGGAGGACAGCAGTCCTGATCTCAGACACCCAAGTATGGTTACAAAGCCTTTCAGCCTCCCTGGCTGGCATGTCTGGGAGGAATGGTAGCTCTGCTCCAAAGATAGAGGACATTGCTATGCTCCTATTTGAAAATATTGAGAGGCAAGCTGGAAGCAGCCAGGCTCTGTCTCCTTGAGTACCCACTACTTTCTGTCATACTTTCTGGGCCCCAAGAGCCAGAAGATTCCCCCTCCTCCTGATTCTCACCAGCAAGGCCATTCCAAGAGGACATACTGTGGGCTCCCATGGCCCATGGCCCTGTGTCTCTCCAGTGCTGCCCCAGCAGAGACTGCTTCCCAGCAATCCTCCTTTTCCTCCCTGCCAAGGTGAGGGTGCGCATGCCCTGTGCTGTGCTCTAAGATGCAGGCAGAGTCAGTTAAGTGAGGCTTCTGGGAAAAACATGTTTTCCTGGTTTGTTTGTTAGAGAATTGGCATGCCTTTTGCCCTTCTACTTTTTTCCTGTTTGGAACATGAATGTGAGAGCAGGAAGTGAAGTCCAGCAGTTATTTTGTAACTATAAGTCCAGCAGCTAAGGATGGCACTTCAAAATGATAGTAGTAGTAGCCTGGGGACCTGATAGGTTTATCTGAGCAGCTACCTCAGCTTATGTAAATCAGTGTTAAGTCACTGTGGATTAGTCCTTCTGTTACCTGCAGCCGGATTCTTTACTGATTCAGGAAGGGTTGTGTGTGTGTGTATGTGTTTGTTTGTGCACATGCACGCATGCGTGTGCACACACGTGTGCCTGTGTTAATTCTGGGGCCTGGACTCTGGTCCTGGGCACTGTTCCTGAGCTCTTTGTCCTCAAGGCTGATGCTATGTTACTTGAGCCACAGTTCTATTTCTGGCTTTTTGCTGGTTAAAAGGAGACAAAACACTTACATATTTTCCTGCTCATGCTGGGTTTGAAGCATGATCCTCAGATCTCAGCCTCCAGAGTAGCTAGGATTACAGGCATGAGCCACTGGCACCTGGCTAAGAAGTCTTTCTTGGTTATAAAGGAAAGACTTCACAGAAATGCAACCAAGAGAGCTGTGAGTTTCTAAAGAACACGTGGTCCATTTGAGGCTAGAAGTTTCCACCAGAGCTTGCTGGGAGAAAGCTAAGTCAGTGACTGGGACTAGATACCCTGCTGGATAGCTTCAATCACACGATTAAATCTCAGATGCCTGCCCTCCACCATTCTGTGTGAGATGCCACATTCTTTTGTGTCTCATCACTACCAAAAAAGAATGTTCTCAAGGTGCATCACTGATGAAAAGGCTGAAAGATGCCCCCCCCCAACCCCATGTCAGGTATCTTTTCTATTTGTGGCACGTTTGCTGGGCGGGTGCTCTACCACTGAAGCCTCTCCACTAGCCCTATTTGTTTGAACGTTAGCATTCAGATAGGGATGTGCTTTTTGTTTCTGCCATCTTGGATAGCAATCTTCCTCCTACCTAAGGCCTTGCTTAGAATGCCAGGCATTCACACCATGCCTGGCTTATTGTTTGATATGGGGTCTTACTAACTCCTCCTCCCCCTGACCCTGGTCTGGCCTCAAACCTCCATTGTTTACCTGATTATCCTGATCTTTTACCTTTTGAATAGCTGAGATTACAGGTCTGTGCCACTGAGCTTGACCTCAGGAGTTTTTTTGGGGGGGGAGGGGGGGTCAGGTCATGGGGCCTGAACTCTGGGCCTGGGCGCTGTCCCTCAGCTCTTCAGCTCAAGGCTAGCGCTCTACCACTTGAGCCACAGCACCACTTCTGGCTTTTTTCTTTTTGCTTATGTGGTGCTGAGGAATCGAACCCAGGGCCTCATGCATGCAAGGCAAGAGCTTTACCACTGAGCCACCTTCCCAGCCCCGCCTCAGGAGTTTTAATATGAACAAACAGCAAGCATCTTAGAATTGATGAAATATGGCATATATCATTTGCTTTTTTTTTTTTTTAACTGACTGCCATCTCCAGAAAACAGAACTGGCTCTGCAGAGTCTCCTGCCTAGAGCTGGTCTTTGCTCCAGCAAAGGGTGGGCTCCCTACTTTGTTATTCTTGTTCTTCTCTCCCTCCTTCCTTCCCTCTCCCTCTTTATCTTTCCTTCCCTCCTTCCTTTCCTCCTTCCTTCCCTCCCTCCCTCTTTCCTTCCTTCCTTCCTTCCTTTCCTCCCTCTCCCTCTCTTTTTCAGTGTTGGAGATGGAACCCAGAGCCCTAAGCATGCTAGGCAAGTGCTCTTCCATCGACCCCCCCCCCCGCTCCCACCCCTCCATAAATACTTCTCACTGAATGAGTCAGGGTCCAGTCCTCTCACTCGTTTAACCAGTTTCTGTGCCACACAGGCTGGGAAACCATTTCCCTTTCTCTCTGTCTCAGGCATCCTCAGTGTGGTCCCCTGACCCTCACCAGAGCCAGAAAATGAGAAGCCTCACCTCATTGAGGGTGGATGAACCCCTACTTGCACCTACATCAATGCCTCCTGCCCAGATTCAGGGGGCCTCATTCTCCCCACCCCTAAACAAGTCTTTTCCCAGAACTGGCCTCCTCCTAAGGTTCACAATGAACCTTTTCCAGCCAAGCCTTTCCCAACACCTGGATGAGGGCCAAAAGTCAGGCTAGATCCTCCCAGTGCAGATATGACGCTCTGAAACGCCCCGAGTTTCTCCAGAAAGAAGACAGGCCTGTGTGACTGACTCCACCACAAAACATCTCTTTCTTTCCTTCCTTCTTTCTTTCTTTCTCCTTCCTTTCTTCTTTCTTTCTTCTTTCTTTCTCTCTCTCTCTCTTTCTTTCTTCTTTCTTGGTACTCGGGTTTGAACTCAAAGCCTCCTGTTTACTTGTCTGGTCCTCTACCACTTGAGCTATGCCTCCAGACCAGATTTTTGCTGGTTACTTTTGGGAATAAAGTCTAGGGGACTTTTCTACAAGGGATGGCCTCAAAACTTGACCCTTCAGCTCTCAGCCTCAGGAGTAGCTAGGATTAAAGGAGTGAGCCACTGGTGCCCAAGGAGCAAAATATTTTGAACTAGCATCAACCTGCGTCTCCCAGAGAGACAGTCTTGCTTAACAAAACCACAGAGCTGGCGAGAACATGCCGTGTGGGCCGGTCCTGTCACACAGGCTCTGGGTTCAGAACCATTGCAGGTCCAAGAGCGGCTCCCAGCACAAGGGGTGGGCCTTTGCCATGTTTCTCCTCAGTCAGCGATCTGTCATACCTGAGGTATGACAGGTATCATGAGCCCCTCATAAAAGTGGGGAAACTGAGGCACAGAGCTGTGAAGTTCCAGTGGAGAGCAAAGTCCAGGCTGGGTAGCACCAGGGCTGGTGCTGTTTGCCACGGTGCAGTACAGTGGCTGCCTAGGGACACATTTTGCTTGCTCTGTAATGCCTTACCCCAAACCCTCAGTCCATGGCAGGCCCCTTCTCAGGGCAGGCAAGGACATGCCCCGTTCCCAGGAGGGAAGAGTTGGCATGCTTGTGTTGAAGACAGAGCTGCTAGCAGCTGGGTCACCAAGTGTGATGGGAAAACCACGGAACACAGGGCCAGGCTTCAGGCAATTCAAGGAGGCTTTTCCGGGGAAGTGGCTTTGAGCAGGGTTTTGGAAGGAAAGGTAGGAGTTCGCTCGCTGGATTGAGAGGGGAAGGCTGCATCCCAGGAAGCAGGGGAGGATCTGGGGAGGAGGAGCTGAGGAGCCTGTGGGAGGCAGAGCTGAGAAGTTAGAAAAGGAGCCCTGTGGGAGGATGCCATGTGCCGTGAGGAAGAGTCTGCCTAGCAGTCAGGATGTCGTGGAGGGCTGGGCTTGCTTCGAATTTCTTTTTCCTCCCTCCCTCCCTCCTTTCCCTTCCCTTCCCCTCCTTTCCCCTCCCCTTCCTCTTTTCCCCTTTCTTTCTTTCTTTCCTTCCCTCCCTACTTCCCTCCCTCCCTTCCTTTCTCTCTCTCTCTTTCCCTTGCTTGCTTGCTTTCTTCATGCTGGTGCTGGGCCTGGAGTACTATCTCAGAGGTTTTGTTCTCAAGGCTGTACTCTACCACTCTGAGCCACACCACTTCTCTCCAGAATAATAGCCTCATGGACTTTTCTGCCAGGGCTGATTTTGAACTGAGAGCCTCAGATCTCAGTGTCCGAGTAGCCTGGATTACAGGCTTGAGCCACCAGAGCTAGGATACTTTGCATTTTCAAAAGAGCTCTCCTAGGGGTGTGTGTGTGTGTGTGTGTGTGTGTGTGTATGTGCGTGTGTGTGTGTGTGTGTGTGCCCGGGAGGAAAAGGGAAGGCACGCATGTGTCCTGGGAGTTCTTGGTCTCCTGCCATGAATGGAGAGGAGGAAGGAAGGGGGATCAAACGTGGATGCCCCCTTCCATGTAGTGAGGGAAGCATCTGTGCCCACAGAAGTGCCCAGAGCCAGGCCTTCCACGTGCTCCCTGGGGAGCTCTCTGCCTCTACCTCCCAAAGGCCATCCCTCCCCTTCCTCTGGGTGAAGCACGGACCTCTCTTTCTCATAGTTGGTTCTTGCGTTTGTTTCCCAAAGGAATTCATTTCTCTTTTAGATTTCCAAAGAAGTCCACCCTTCTTACAGAAAAAGAAAACATTAAAAACACCCTAGAAATGGCCTTGATCTCTTTCCTTCCTGACTGTGGCTGAGATCCTGTGTCCCAGTATTCATTCTTGCTTCTTTGCATGAAGGACCCTGAATATATTCTGCGTGGCAAAGAGTCTTATTTGTATTTGTCAATAAGTGAAAGTGTCCTGTGGGACACCTGATAAGACTGTTTAAGGGAGATAACACATCAGGGAGTGAAGGTATCTTCCTTTCCTCTTTCCAGTCTACAATCCAGTATAATGTGATAGCTGGAGCTTTGGCAGCCATACTTGATCATGAGACAACTCGGAGGAAAGAAACCACAGACCAGGATAGTTATAGGTGGCTACCCTACCAGGCCTGAACTGCTTGCCTCATACAAGACAGACATTTAGAGTCTTAATCTGTTATTAAATATTCTGCCATAACCAACAGGACCAAATCCCACATGCTACATCAACAATCATGATCTTTTCAGAGAATGTGACTGATGTCAAGTTGGTTGATTGAACAAGATGTAGTCAGTTGACCCAGAGGTGGTGTGAAGCCAGCTGCTCCCTCTCAGGGGTGAGGGGTGCCACAAACGCAGGTTTGGTGGTGCTGAGACTTGAAATACAAAGTCTCAGTCATGAGGTGCTAGCCTATTGAGGACAGCCATTCAGCTGGTGTCTGGGCAAACGGACAACGGACAAGATGGATGTGGGCAGGGCAGGAGAGATGGGAGAGTGCCACGGAGCTCAGCAGGGTGGGGAGGGGTTGCAGACGCAGCGGCTGGGGACAGCACATTTCCCAGGAGGTTTTGCTGCACCGGCTCCAGGCAATCAAGTGGCACACTGTCTCCAGTGCTTAACAGAAAAGGCCCCCTCCTCTTTTCTTTTTAATTTCCCTCAGCTTGGGTTTCCGTTTCTTATAACCAATCTATTTCTTGTAAATAATCTTCACCCCGCCCTCCGTCCCACCATTCCCTTTTTCATGTTATAGTTTCCTTTTGAAATGGCCAGAGCTCCGGAGGAAGGGCTGTCTAACACATGGTGTTGTCCCCTTCCAGAGGAAGAGGCGGGCGGGACAGGAGGTCGGAGGAGAGAGGCCAAGGGTGTGGAAATGGTTGCAAAGAGTTGGGCTTTTCTCACCTGTGCCCTCTCCCTTCTCTGGGTCCTGCAAAATTCCTGCAGAGAGATTCCAGAGCTCAAGGGCACCATGCAGATGGTCAAAAATTAGCCAGCCTGGAAAAATTCTAGATGCTTCTAGAAAGTGTGGAGTTTCTCTATTCTGCTGCCCTCACACTTGCCACATCATCCTTCAGTTGATTCCTGTCCCCCCTCTCCTCCTTTCTTCCCTCCCTCCCCCCCTTTCTTCTCTCTCTATTTCTTTTGACCTGGGTCTTGATCCTCCTGCCTCAGCCTCCCGAGTTGCTGAGATTAACAGGCGTGACTACTACACCTTGCTCGACATCAGTGGCTTTTCCCTCCAACTCATATCCCAGAGAACAAACTGTTACTGGATGAGAATTAAAAGTCACCATTCTGAGCTACCTTCTAAAATGAGTTGTCTTTGGTTTTTTTTTTTAGTGGCTAAGCTTTTAGGACACACCCTCAAAGATCCTTCAACAGCAAGCACCAAACCAAGTTTTTATTTAAATGTATAGATAGCCTTCCTCATCCCATTAGAGACTTGTAAGACATCCACACTTAACTTGTCATCAGTGCCAGGCTTCAGGCTCCCTAAGCCATGAGCACTGGGGTTATGGTTTGACTCTCAGTTATCCCCAAAGGCTACGTGGTAAACAGTCCCCAGCTCCATGCTATGCTATTGTGTGGTAATGGAACCTTTAAGAGGTAGGGCCTAGAGCAAGTCTTCTGGTGCCTGGAGCAGGTCTTTGAAGGGGCTCTAAGGATCAGCCTCTTTTTCTTTTTCTCCATCAAGAGGTGAACAGGTTCCTAGTACCATGTGCTTCTGCCTTGATGTGCCATGCTGCTATAGGCCCAAGGTAGTGGGACCAATCTATCATAGACACAAGCCTTCTAAACTGTAAGCCAAAATATACCTCTCTCTCTCTCCTCCTCCTCCTCTTCCTCTCTCTCTCCTCCTCCTCCTCCTCTCTCTCTCTCTTTCTCTCTCTCTGTCTCTGTCTCTCTGTCTCTCTCTCATCATAGGACTTGAACTCAGAGCCAGGGCACTGTCCATGAGCTCTTTGGCTCAGGGCTAGTGCTCTACCACTCTGAGCCACAGCACCATTTCCAGTTTTCTGGTGGTTAATTGGAGATGAGTTCTCATGGACTTTTTCCTGGGCTGGCTTTGAACTGCCATCTTCAGATCTGTCTCCTGAGTAGGTAGGATTTACAGGAGTGAGCCACTGGTGCCTGGCTAACCTCTCTTTTTAAGTTAATTTATCTCAGCTATCTGCTACTGTACTAGAAAGCTGGCAGATACAACTGCTATAGGCAGAGGGCTGGAAAAGTAGCAATGATGAACACGAATGATCATTTATTGGTGGCAAAGTCTTGTGCTCAATAATTTACATGGATTAACCCATTCAGCCCGTGAAAGGGAACCTTGTTTCACAGAATCAACACCACCATCAATTATGTGTTATTAAGAAAGAAAAACGAATCTGCCAAGTAACTAGAAGATGCAGTAAGTAGTTAGGATATGCTAGACTGGTAAGACATTTATCCCCAAATCTCAGTGGCTCAAAGAAGAAAGGTGTGTGTTTCTCTCCCTCACTGCCCCGTCACATCCCATGCCCATGAAGCCGCCTCCGTGTGGAAGGAACGTTGCTGCTCCGCCGATGGAAGAGCATCCATGAACCAGTTGTGATTTAAACTTTAGCCCAGATATGATGCATGCTACTTCTCTTCGTATTCCTCCTTCCCATGTATAGCCAGAACGAGTCTTCACCTAGACATTAGATTCCTGGGGTGCTGGGAAAGCCCCCAAACTTAGGAGCACCTAAATTACCCTTCTATTTTTTTTTCTTTTTGTGCTGGTCCTAGGGCTTGAACTTAGGTCTTGGGTACACTGTCCCTCAGCTTTTGTGCTCACGGCTCTACCACTTGAACTTTTTGCTGGTTAATTAGAGATAAGAATCTCATGTATGTTTCTGCCTAGGCTGGCTTTGAACTCTGATCCTCAGATCTCAGCTTCCTGAGTGTGAGCTACCAACACCTATTATCATTATTTTCTTTTGTGTGTGTGTGACAGCACCAATCAAGGTTTGTTCTCTCTTGGCTTCTTCACTCCATGCTGGTGCTCTACCACTTGAGCCACTGTTCCACTTGCAATTTTTTGGTGGTTAATTAGATAAGAGTCTCATGGGCTTTTCTGACTAAGATGGTTTTGAACAGTGATCCGCAGATCTCAAGCTCCTGAGCAGCTAGGAGTTCAGGCCCCATCATTTCAGGTTTTTGGTGGCACTGGACATGGAACCCGGGGTCTCATGCATGCCAGCCAAGTTCTGCATCAAAAGCTACACTACCCAGCCTATTAATGTTCTACAAATTTTTATTCAAACACATACTAGATGAGCACTGAAAGTTGTGTCTAGTTCCCTTCGACAAAGCATCCCAGGTCAGCCAGGGGTCAGAAGGAAGGGTGGACAGAGGTCAGCTAGCTATGGGTGGTAGAGAGAAAGGAGGGTGTTCACAGGGTAGGAGCTGCGTGAGTCCTTCCCAGACTGGGCTGGCCTTGGTCGTAAACTGTCCCATAAAGAGATGACTATTTACTCTAGGCCGGGGCCGGGGCCTGTGGGTTGAGTCCACAGGAGTGAGCTGGCCATTGGAATGTGGTGTGGGCGGGTGGAGGGGGGAAGTGGCCACGGGCTTCCACTGAGTCACAGAGGGAGGACTGAGTGGGGGAGGGCAGCTGGGCTCCACCTTGGTGCAACAGGAAGGAGTCAGGACAGGAAGAGCCTGGGCTGGGGTGGGGCAGGGACAGGGAGGAGGGCTGGCCCAGGCTCCGCAGATCCCTGCGCTGGCAGGCAGGCCTGTGGTGCCAACATGGCTGCTCCCTGAGAAGCGTTGAGATCCAGCTGGTCACCCAGATCCCCACGGCTGTAAATCAGGGTTGCTTGAAAGTGTCCAGCTCGCCTGCCTTTGTCTGGGTTGAGCTTCAGATGCTGCTGGCCAATGTCAAGCCCACATCCTGAAAAGGACTTTAGGATCTCTTAGCTGCCATAGTTCCTTTTCCAGGGTGAGGGGTTCTGACAGTGGGCATACCTTTTAAAGGCAGAAACTCAGAGACATGAAGGGTTAGAAGGAAGTCGAAAAACTACAGCCAGTTAGCCAGGGAGGTGAGAACACACAAGCATTGCCTAATGCCAGGGGCTTATGCTGCTTAGCCACAGGTGAACCTAGTGTGTGGAGTCCATTGAGTCCCCCCCTCGGGTGTTCGCCCCTCTGGGGAGAAGGCTGGCCCAGGGTCGGGGCCATTCCTGCCTGGCCAGCGCCATTCCTGCCTGGCCAGCAGCCCTGCTCCTATCTAGAATCTTGTTTCAGGTCTATCTCCTCTCCATCCTTCAAGACCCCCTTCCTGAATTACTTCAGCTTCTGTGGCTGGGCAAGCTGTCTGTGCTTGCTACTACCCAGGTGGGAACTGACCTGGCCCAGTTCAAAGGAACAAGGAAGGAGTGTTTTGTTTCCTGGAACCATCTGGTGCGTGGCTTTCCAGGGAAAATCTCAGCCAGTCTGATTGGCTGGGCCTGAACCACCAGCTGCCCCCTGTGGTCCTGGTGGTGAAGTGTCTGAGTGGAAGTTGGAGGGGGAGGGGCTGGGAAGGCCTGGGCAGTCTGAGCCCCACAGATAATTACCATGATATACTTGCTAATGGCCGCAGGTGTGAGTTAACCTCAGACCTCAACATACTGCAATATGCCCAAAACATATGCTTGTAGCTCCCAACAAACAGCTCAGTGCATTTTTGGCTGGCTGTTTGACTATCAATAAAATGAACAGGCATAGAGGAATTGCTCACAATTACAAAGAAATCTTACCTGTAAAATTCAAAGTGGATCCAGACTCTTTGGAAATCCAAAGTCATCGTAAAATATTCAGACTTCTTGATGCTTCTTGATGCAATTAAGACTAACCATGGTAGGGATGGCATGTAGCTTAGTGGCAGAGCACTTGCCTAGTATGTACAGGGCCTTTGGCTTGAGCCCTAGCACTGTAAAAAATAAATAAGACAACATAGAAGGAAAGCAATGGTTATCCCAGCAGGGGACAGAGGCAGGAGGATCCAGAGTTGGAGGCCAGCTGGGCTACATAATAAGACCCTGCTTCAAACAAAACACAACAAAAAGTCACCCATGTTGGGGATGGTAGCCAAGGTGATACTAAATCTCTATCTTCAGTCAACAGGGCTGGGGCAGGTGACTCACTCCTGCAATCTCAGCTACTCTAGAGGCTGAGATCTGGCGATGGAGGTTTATAGAAAATAAAAACAAAAAACCACCAAATAGCAGGAAGTGTAGTTGTGGCTCAAGTGGTAGAATATCAGCCTTGAGTGAAAAAGCTAAGAGACAGTGCCCAGGCCCTGTGTTCAAAACCCAGTACTGGCACAAACAAACACTTAAGAAAAAGAAAAAAAGTCCACAACATAATGAGTCCATTCAAAGAGTGAAAATTTCTGTTGTAGTTCAAGCTTCCTAGCTGTTCCCTTTTGTCCGTCTATCCACTCCCCTGACTGCCCAGCAGTGACACCTGGCTTGGAGTCAGGCTCTCTTCCTGATCTTTCTCTTGGAAGAGAGCTGGTCTACAACTAATTAGCTTCTCCCTTCCTCTGTGAGCGCCTATTGATTCATCTGCCAGTGCAAGTCCTTCATGAACAGCATTGTATCAGAAAGACCCCTAAGAAGTGTGAAGCTGGTCATAAGATCTCCCCCGTGCCATCAGTGCCCTGATAGACTGACTCCACTTCATCCTTCAGAGTGGGTCAACCTTGGGCTTAGGTTGAGCATGTGACCCAGTCTTGGCCAATGAGAGTGAAGGAAAGCTCATTAGGCAATTCCTGCGAAAATTGTCCTTGCTTTAGACATTGTCTTGTCTGGAGGTGGCCATTTTGCCACTAGTCCAAGGATAAAGTAGCAGAGTAGAGAGATGAGAAGAACCAGAATCTCTCATGATACGGTTGAGCCCTTCCTGGGGCATGACATCATGCATATTATTTAAGCTAGTTTGAGTCAGTTTTCTGTCACATGCTCCCCAAATCATCATCTCTGTTCTCCTACTGGCTCTGAAATTCTTTCCCCTCTCTCAGCCCACTTTCTAGGGGAGTCACTGGAAATGAGTTCTCTGTCCCTTCTGTCTCTGGGCTTCCTGCTCTTCCTGTCCTTGTCATCTGTTCCTCTGTTCAGCTCCCTCTAGTCCTCACTGCCCACACTCCAGTACCTTCACTGGGGAAACCCCAGCCACGGATCTACCAGCTTTGCTTTTGCTGTTTCTACTCTTGAGTTAGACTAATGAACAGTTGTGCTCTTGGAGGAATTCCCCCCCCCCAACCCCCGGAATTCTTTTTCTTCCAAGGGATCCCCCAAACCTTTCACACTCCTGGACTTCTTCCACTGCAGTCTCCCTAATGTTCTGTCCTGCAGCAAATGGGGGGGCGGCAATTCCTTAGGTCTGATCCTTTTGGACTGTGGCCTAAAAGGCAGGATCAATCCTCCAAGAGCCTATAGGGTCATTTTCTCTCGACCTGCGGTTCCACATCTCTCCAGGAGGGGTCAGTAGCGAGCAAAAAGTTCTATAGGCTGCAGCAATGAATGACCTGGCTTCTGTGCTTAGCAGCCAGTCCCTGGGCAGATGTCCGAAGAAAACACCCTGGCCACAAAATTGGTCTTTCATTAGCACCTTTTTTGGCAGTCTCAGGAAGATTTAGGACTGAAATGGCTGGAAACAGAATTCTTACTCCCCCTCCCTCCCCTCCTCCCTGCTCCTACTGTTCCTCCCTCTGAGGCAAGGAGACCCTGGGCTAGTTAGGTACAGAGGAAAAGAACAGAAGTCCCCGGGATGGAAGAACAAAGGCCATCCATTGCCCCCTCTACTGGCCCCAGCACCCTGGCCACCAGCCTGTAGGAGAATTGTCATGTTAATTACTTCTGGCATCCTGCCCCAGGGAGCCCCGCCCCCAGGGTGACTCACCCTTTTCCTGCCAGGCCCCAGACTAGCAGGCGAAGGCCTGTTGGGCGTGCCCCTGAAGTGGCACGTGCCCCAGGAAATTCCTGGGGTGGTGCATGGCCGGCCTGGGTGTGCACCCCGAAGTGGACTCCCTCCCAGCCTCTCTGAACTTTATTGGGATGTTTCCAGCCTATACCCTCCCCTGGCCCCAAGCCGAAGAGAGCCACATGGAAGAGAGAGAGAGAGAGAGAGAGAGAGAGAGTGTGTGTGTGTTATGCGTTTGTGTGTGTATGTGTCTGTGTGGGTATGTGAGCTAACAATGTCATGCTTACCATAAATCCTGGGCCCAGTTTGAGATTAAATTCCCCTGGATTCTGGGGTTTTAGAGCTAAAGGAACTCAGAACACCCATTATTTCAGGGGCCTCATTTTAATGAAATAGGGAAAGGAATTGAGGAAGGAAGGAAGGAGGAAGGAAGGAAGGAAGGAAGGAAGGAAGGAAGGAAGGAAGGAAGGAAGGAAGGAAGGAAGGGAGGAAGGGAGGGAGGGAGGGAGGGAGGGAGGGGCGGGCAAAATGGAGTTAGCTCCCTCCTTCCTTTGACACAGTGGGCTCAGCCATCCTCTGTGGGGCAGGGGGTGGGGTTGGGCAGGGGGGGGGGTGGGGGGTGGGGTGGGGTGGGGGATGGGATGGCAGCTGCTCTGTCTGCTTCTGTGTGTGGATAAATACACCCAGAGCTATTCCTTCCTGGGTTAGCAGTGGGCCTAGGGGCGGCAGTAATGCCTGGCCCAAGGTGGCTTTTAGTTGGGGGGTTTGCGGCAGTAGAGTGGTGTCTCCAAATAAAACCTGGCTGCTTAGCAGACTTTGGGGAATTGTTCAGGAAAATGGAAGTGGCTTGGCATGGCCTTGGTCTTTAAAAAAAAAGAAGAAGAAGAAGAAGGGGAGCTGAACTGTAAGCTGCCTGCCGATGAGCTGGAACTTTCTTTCTACCATTAAACAGCTGCTGGAGTCAGTACTGTAGCTTAATTTGTTCTTTCTTCATTGATATTCATTAGATATTTAAAAAAATACCTAATTATGATAACTCATTCTAAGAAGCTTGAATTTTTCTTGCCAAAGCGTGAATTAATGTCCAGTAACTCAGAGCCTGTCCACTTCACTTTTAATTTAGACATACTGTAGGCTGGTGGGTGAAGGTTTCTGGTGCCAAAAACTCTTTCATTTCTGAAGTCTTGCAGCCAAACTCAATGAAAAACATGGCCATAAATACCCTTTCCAACAACTCCCCAGGCCGTCATCACGAAGCTTTTAGACTGCATTTACTTGGGGTTCCCAAGCCAAAATCATCCGGTTCATACATCTCCAGGGGTGTCTCTCACTACCTGCTTCACTGGGCACACCCTTCTTGGCACTCCTGGACTAGTCATGTTAGTTCTGACTTCCTACAGGCAATTTCCTGAAAATCCTAACACCTGGCTCCCTGCTTACTAAATGGTGATGCTCTGACCAAAGGCCTCATCTGAGTAAGAGGCTGAAGCGTTGAGCTCTGGGCTTTTACCATGGAGGTCTGGCTGCTGGGGTCAGCGTCTTAGGTAGAACTGATGATTGCTGATGCCTGCGGCTGCAGGGCAAATTTGCTGTTAAATTGGACTGGGGAGGAAGGTCCTGAAAGGACCGAAGGACCTTCTTCCTGCCACAGGAATGCCCTATCATTTAAGTCTAGAGTTTGTGGAGTGGGGATGGGGAGTTGGCCATTTGCTAGCTTTTGAGTATAAATGAGATGGACCTACAGGCACAAACCCTAAGTACACAGCCTGATGACTTTGTCATATGTATCTACCAGTATTATCTCCTAGGTCAAGATGAGTTATACCGCCAGCCTCTCTGAAGGGTGTCAGCTGCCTTTCTCTGTAAGGAACAGGTGTTTTTCCCTTTACCTTAAGAACCTAAGGTTTGCTGGCTCTGTCCTATCCAGTAGAGTGACACAAGTCAGATCAACAAAGAAGAGGGCCCAGGAGGCTGTTTGCTCTCCTGTTTCAACCTCGAGACTCCAGTACTGTGTGAAGAGGAGCTGAAGACAGTGTGGAACCAGGTTCATGAGGCATCTTACCAGAAGCTTAGTAGCTTTATGCAGAAGTGAGGGACAAGATGAAGGAACAGGACTGAGCTCCTGGGCAAATTCTGGAAGATAAATACAAGGGGGATGCAGGAGGCTCCTCACTCAGCTCCTTTGTGTGTCCTAGGCTGACAGGGATCTTACCATCTTTGCGCATTAGCTTGTCTTGGCTGGTAGAGAGCAGCAAAGGGCAGATGAGGTAGGTGGACTGCAAGTTTGAGGTTGGCCTGGGCTATATAGCCCAGACTCTTTTAAAATATATTTTATTGTAAAAATACTGTACAGAGGGGTTACAGTTACATGATAAGGTAATGAGTACATTTCTTATGGAGCATTGTTACCTCCTCCTTTGTTTTTCCCCTACCATCCCTTCCCTCCCCACCTCCCAAACTCCTCCCTCCCCCCCTAACATTGTAAAGTTTGTTTTCAACATAGTGTCCTGTACATCTCATCACCACAATGGGTCAACCTGCATCCCCATTTAAGCATTCCACTGTATCCCTTCCCCTCCCCAAATTACAAAACTGTATATACAAGATACAGAACACCTGAATCAAATATAGTGAAAACAGGGGTTATACCACAGGGGAAGAACATACAAAAGAAACAAAAGAATCATATAGTGCATTATAAGTACATTAAAAACAATAACAAGAAAGACAAAACCACTTGTGTCCCTGTCTTGGGGTTCATTTCACTTAACATCATCTTATATGGTCATATGTACATAGCTTTTGACCTTCTCTGCTTGTCCTAGACATGTACTAGTTTTATTGCAACCAAGAGAAACCATGGGACCTACTTCACTTAATATAATTTTTTCCAAGTCTTTCCATTTCCTAACAAACGGTAGCCCAGACTCTTTATGTAGATAAATCTTATGTATCCATCTATGTATGTGCATACATGTATGTATGTATGTATGTATGTATGCATTTAGATAGATAGATAGATAGATCTTTTCTTAAAAAATTCAACCAACCAACAACAGCAACAAAAAAGAACTTGTAGAAAGACTCCCCTGAAAGTGAGTGAGAGATATGTTTGGAACGATAGACCTTTCCTTTAATTTTATTTTTTGGTGGTACTGAGGTTTGAACTCGGCACTTCATACTTGCTAAGCAGGTGCTCTACTGCTTAAGCTATACCTCCAGTCCTTTTTGCTTTGGTTATTTTTGAGGTAAGGTCTTGATTTTTGCCCATGGTAGTCTGGACCATGATCCCCTATTCATGCTTTCCGCACAGCTGGTATGACAAATGTATACCATGACACCAGCTATTGGTTTGAGAGAAGGTCACAGAGACCCTTTTGCCCAGGCTTGCCATGAACTATGACCTTCCTTATGTCCTTCTCCTAAGTAGCAAGGATTACAAATGTGAGCCACAAGTTACTGACTCTTTACTTAGTAATTTTTCTTAATTCCACAAGTCCTAGCCAGAAATTCCAGCACTTTCCTCTTAAAAAAAAAAAAAAGATAACTCTTCTCACCTACTTTTTCAATTTTAGGAGTGGGAAGGTGACTCAGTGGTAGAGCGTTTGCCTTGCATGCCTGAGGCCCTGGGTTCAATTCCTCAGCACCACATAAGCAAAAAGAAAAAAGCTGGAAGTGACGCTGTGGCTCAAGTGGTAGAGCACTAGCCTTGAGCTGAAGAGCTGAGGGACAGTGCCCAGGCCCAGAGTTCAGGCCCTACGACCGGACCCCCCCAAAAAAAGAAATGCCCCATGTCATTTTTCCGACATTCTCAGTATCTATGTGTATGGTTAACAGACATAATATAAAATTTCCTATTTTAACCATTTTGACATTCACACCGTCACCACTGTTCACCAAGAACATTCTCACCTTCCCAAGGTGAAACTCCAAATCCATTCAACAATCTTCCCAGGCTTTCCTCCCAGCCCCTGAGGCCACCATTCTACCTCAGTCTTTACAGCATTTATACCCGAGTCTACTCCAGGCGAAGAGGATGACTCCCTGCCTCAACCGAGCTGTGGAGCAGCATCGATTAAGCTGAGCTTCTCCAGCTACCCAGGCAGGTGCTATACCACCATCACAAGCCCACAAGACAATAGCGACTGTCTTGGTGCTGACGCCTCAGCCACAGATGGCAGATGCTGCCAGGGTCCAGAGGCACCGTTGCTATACAGGCTGAGGGGGGTGGTTCACCCTCCCTGAGACTTGAACGCAGGGCCTGGATGCTGTCCCTGAGCTTTTTTTGCTCTCCACTTGAGTCACAGCTCCACTTCCTGCTTTTTGGTGGTTCATTAGAGCTAAGTCTCATAGACTTTACTACCAGGGCTGGCTTTGAGCAGTGATCCTCAGATCTTAATCTCCTGTGTAGCTGGGATTATAGGCATGAGCTACCCGCACCTTGCTTAAAGGGATAAGTATGGTTCTGTGTATAGTGAGGTTCTCAGGGGAGGAAGGCTAGAGAGGTGACCCAGGATCTCTGCGTCAGTGCCGCAGACTGAGAGCTCAGCTTCTTGGCAGATTCTGGCAGGAATGTCTGTGACAATATCACTGTAGATGCTTATGTGAGCTCCTGGGTGCCTCTGGGACCTCTGGCCTCTGGGCCATCAGGGCAGGAAGAAGCAAAGCTTGGGCTATGTAGCTGGGGATCTAAAGCAAGGGACTCTGAGTTATTACTGCTAATGGGTCCTGTTAGAATCTCTAGTCTGGAGAAATTCTGATTCCCAGATAACCTTCAAATTGTCAGTTAATAAGATGGTTGGGTTCTCAGAGAAGTTGCACATCTGTCCACTTCCCAGGGCTTCCACTGGTTTAATTTTGGTTTCCCTACCCCGTCCTCTGTGGGATGGGTACAGCTGCTGCTGTGGAGTGAAGAAGTCGGTTCTGGAGCAAGGCCGGCTTCTGGGAGCAGGAAGAAGGCCTCTGTGCCACACCTGGAATAAGGAATCAGTCACAAGGGCTTTGTCGCCTCTGGCTTTCACAAAGCAGTTCTTGTCCTGAGGACTGAAGCTGATAGACCAGAGGGGGGAAGTAAAGCAGGTCTTCCTGTTGGCAACCAAGACTGGTCAGCCCTGTTTGTAGTCTCTGCCTTCTCCAGAACACATCAAAATCAAGGTCTTCTCTAATCATGGCCATAGAGTCAGACACCCAGGAGCGGCTGCGTTCTTTCCTCACAGCAGAAGCGGGCATTCTACAAGGGAGGCAGGAATCGGGCCCAGCACCGTGGGCAACATGACAACTGGGAGCCTCTCATGCTTCTGCCCCTCCGAGTGGATCTGCCTCCATCCAGCTTCCATGGAAGCCACACTCTATGCTCCAAGGGAGACAGGAGATGAGGGCACCAGTAGTCTGCCCGTAGAGAGGACAGTCATCTAAGATAAAGAATCAGGGCCCCCAAATAAGGCAATGCAAGATTCCGGGCACAGAGGAAGCTGTCCTTGTCGAGTGGGGTTGTGGCTCTGTTAAGATAGCTGCTTTTTCATTATATAGCTGTGGCATTGTTTTTAAAAGCAGCAGAAATGAACAGGACTCTATAGGATCTTTTTTCTTTTTCCTTTTTTGCCAGTCTTGGGACTTGAACCCAGGGTCTGAGTGCTGTCCCTGAGCCTCTTTGTGCTCAAGGCTAGCACTCTACCACTTGAGCCACAGTGACACTTGTGGCTTTTTTCTGAGTAGGTTATTGGAGATAAGAGTCTCAAAGGGACTTTGCTGCACAGTCTGGCTTTGAA
This sequence comes from Dipodomys ordii, assembly GCF_000151885.1. Classification (NCBI taxonomy): domain Eukaryota; kingdom Metazoa; phylum Chordata; class Mammalia; order Rodentia; family Heteromyidae; genus Dipodomys; species Dipodomys ordii. Next base: position 4,490,518 of record NW_012267279.1, on the reverse strand, counting down.
CTGTGATCCTCAGACCTCAACCTCTTGAGTAGCTAGGATTACAGGTGTGAGCCACTGATGCCTGGCTGTTATGGGATCATTTAAAATGTGTTGATATGTTTAGTTGATATGACTATAGTAAAGAGGATAACTACTAAGGCCTGCCTTTCACAGATGAAAAACTGACCCTCAGAAAAGTTCAATACAGTTCCTAATTGATTTAGGGCCTTGCCCTATCCGACATTTTGTCTAAGGCCCTGAGTGGAAAGAGTGGCCAGGCCTCTGTGTTGTGAATGTTCATCTCTCCATGATGGCATCTGTCAGGACACTTCAGGGTCAAGTTTGTTGGTCCAGCAGCACATGCTTGAGGTTGCTTCTCAAAGCTCATCTCAAAGCTATCACTCTCTTGGTAACCTCAAGATGAGGTTCTGGCCCAGTAGTCTTTCTGAGGACAAGTCCTGGCCTTGGAGCCGGGAGGTGCCTGTGGGCATGTCCTCTGCTCCCACATCCACCGCTCCCCTCCCTGGGCCAGCACAGCACAGGGCCTTTCCTCAAGCATCTGCCAGCCTCCTGCCTCCCATCTCTTCTCTCCTCTATTCATGGTCTTAATAATCCCAGGTACCTGGAGAGAAGGAGATCTTGTTTTCCAATTCTACTAACTATGGCACAAACAGCTGCATTTGAACTATTTCCAATGGAATTGAACTTCTGCAGTTCAAAAGTCCTAATCCTGAGCCAAAGGAAGCTGTGTTGCTGCTTTTCTGTCTGATCACTTGCTCTTCCCCAAGGCAGGAAAGGTAAGGAAGACTGGACTGACCAAATGCGGTCAGTACAACAGCATCAAAAGAATTTCTAAAGCCAGGCACTGGTAGTAGCTCACTCCCATAATCCTATTACTCAGGAGGCTGAGATCTGAGTATCTTGGTTCAAAGCCAGCTTAGGCAGGAAGGTCTCTGAGACTCTTATCTCCGATTTCCTAAAACCCAGAAATGCAGCTATGGTTCAAGTGCTAGAGTGCTAGAGCTTAGGAACAGCTCTAGGCCCTGAGTTCAAGGCCTAAGAACAGCATATCCAGACACAGACACAGACAAATACTCTCTCTCTCTCTCTCTCTCTCTCTCTCTCTCACACACACACACACACAAGTAAGTTTCAAAATCCATTCATATTACAGTCCCATTTAATTCCTCAGTGTCTACCCTGTGGTAGAGGTGTCATTGTTATTTCCATTTGACAGAAGAAAAATAGCTTCATTCTTAGGATGCTCAGTTAGGACACTTTGTGTATTGTGGATGGAAGAATTTATCTTTTCTTTGGGTGGGGGTCAGTTGTGGAGCTTGAACTCAGGGCCTGAGCACTGTCTCTGAGCTTTCTTGCTCAAGGCTAGTGCTCTACCACTTTGAATTATTGCACCATGTCCTGTTTTCTGGGCTGGCTTTGAACCATGATCCTCAGATCTCAGCCTCTCTAGCTAAGGTTACAGATGTGAGCCACCAGTACTGGGCTTTTTTTTTTTCCTGGAGATAAGAGTTTCAGGGACTTTTTTTCCTCCTGGGATGACTTAGAACGGTGATCCTCAGATCTCAGCCTCCTGAGTAGCTAGGATTATGGGTGTGAGCCTCTGGAACACCTGCTATGTATGGCAAGTGCTGGGTCCACAATCCAGCCCCAAGATCATTTTGAACTGGCAAAAAAAATGAAGAAAAAAGTTGCTTTAAAAAGGTTACTGCTATTTCATTCAAGGGCCAACCTCAACCAAAACTTTTCTCTAATGGACTTAAGTATTAAACTAACAGAAGTGGAAAGCACACTTGAAATTTGCAAGTAAGCCTGTTACTTGGAAATTGATAAAATAAAAGGCTTGAGAACTTTCCTCTTAATTAAGTGAAACTCCCACTTGGAATCCTTTCTAATGATTAGCTTATTAGGAAAAATCCTTTTGTTTACCAACAGTGTAAATGTGGAATTTACTTAATCTTTCAATAATATTGATCGAACTGTTTTAATGCCCCAGCGTAAAGAGTGATTAAGTTTTTAATTCTCCAGTTGGTATCAGGCAGGTTCCTTCATTTTTTTTTCTCTTTTCTGTTCTAAACTTTACCCAGGAAGTTGATTACTTGCTGAGCACTGGTGAGAGGCTGGTCCTGTGTGAGCACAGGGAAAGAGAGTAGCTGGGATTACAGGAGTGAGCCACCAGCATCCAGCAGTGTTGTCTTTCTTGGATTCCAAGGTGATTGCAAAGTGACTTGCAGAGAGAAAAGCTTAGAGCAGAGAGAGACATACATACAGCATGGAAGCAGAAATGCCAGACTTTATCCTGCTTTTAGTTAATTCATAATCTCAGCAAAAGCCACTTTTAAGTACCTCTTACACTGCGAATGAGAAGGTTAAGGAAATATCTGGCTCAGAGCAGGTACCAATTAAAAGTTTAAGGCATGAGCTGGATTCAGTAGCTCACACTTAGGGAGCAGAGATCAGGAGGATTGTGGTTTGAGGGCAGCTCAGACAAAAGTATCTTGAGGTGGTGGTCCATACCTGTCATCCTGGCTATACAGGGATGTAGGTAGGAGGATAGCAGTCCAAGGCCAACCTGAGGTGGGGAGGGAACACGATCCTTTTGGGAAAAAAAAAAGAAAAAAAAAGTCTGGGGGCAGGCTGAGGGGTAGAACATTTGCTAAGAACTAAGTTCACAGCCCAGTACCACCTAATTGATGAGACATGAATGAGAGCTCTATTGCGGGGAAAGAATAAAAAATGTCCCTCTGTTAGGCTTAGTGATTGGGGGGGGGAGTGATAAAAAATAAAACCACAGATTAACAAGAGAAAAAGATGTTTCATTCGTCTGTGACTAAGGGGCCTCATAGAAATGAAGGGAAATCTCCAGAAAGGTGGTTACACCTGGAGCCCCTATACCATTTTAACAAGGGGCAATACATTTGGTGCTAAGTGCTAAGAGGAAGGGAGAAAGTTAAGCTTCTAGGGGTGTTGAGTTGTGAAGGTAAGTACAGCAGAGGTTTATGAGAGGTTAGTCATTTACTGTGTGGTGCTGGGGATGGAATCCAGGGTGTCGATCATATTAGGCAAGGGCTTTAGCTGTGAGCTACACCCTGGACTGAAAGGGAGAGATCATGCTAACTTGAGTCTTCTTCGTAGCCTCAAAATGGTCTGAGGAGACTTGATGGATGGTAGTTCTCTATTGTCAAATGTTTCTGTCCTTAGTTGAGAAGGCTGCTGCTCTCTGCATCTGTTGACTCTTGCTGGCTTTCTGCTCAGAAGAATGCCATTTCTGACATGGTATGTTTTGGTGTAGTATATTCTAGTCCTCTTCAGTTGCAATGGGTACTAACCCCCCTCTCTCCCTCCCTTCCTTCCTCTCTACTTGTCCCCCCTTGGATTAGGGCTTAAACTCATAGCCTTATACCTGGTTGGCTCACTTGCTTGGCTAATGCTTTAACACTTGAGCCACTCCTCTATTCTGGCTTTGGGCTGGTTAACTGAGCATGGAATCTTGTGAGCTTTTGTTCTTGGACTGGCTTTGAGCCACAGTCCTCCAACCTTTAGCCTCCTGAGTAGCCAGTACCTGGCTCCATTTTTTCTTGGAAGTAACTCCACTTTTCACAGAATGCTCCCTCCCTGACCTGCCTTGACCAAGTATCAGTGTCCCAGGGGAACGGATGAGTGGCCTTTTCTGACGATACCCTGGTGAAGGGCTTTCTTCTCTTACTTCACAATGCCAGATAGCCTCATGGAAAGATTTAGAGTGGCCAAAGACACGGCTGCAGAGGTGAACTTAATAAGAGTAATGAGTGTGATTTTTTTTTTTGCAGGCCTGGCATTGAACCCAGGACCTTGAGTGTACTAGCCAAGTGCTCTATCATTGAGCTGCACATCTAGTCCTGCAGATGAGTCTATAGAAAATGTGAGTTATTATATAAGCAGTAGTCAAGGATGGCTAAAGCTCTTGTTTCTAAAAGGTACCACAGTAAAATTTAATTTTGAAGCTCACAAATCTTTATTCAATATTCCAAAAAGTCCTTTTTGAAGGGCCTCTGGATTAGAACTACCCTAGGTGTCCAGTCATAGGTTCAATCGAGACTGAGCATCTTTGGGTAGAATAATCAGTGGTTTTTAAAAAGAGATAGCCGAGTAAGAATAGCACCATGCACGTGGTATTCAGGTAAGGGGTAGGTTTATTCATCGTTCCGGCTGGCACCAGGCCATCTTGGCCCTCCATGCGGTGGGGAAAGGCCAGGGAAAGAGAGCTGGGAGAGCTGGGAAAGAGAGAGAACTGGGAAAGAGAGAGAAAAGAGCTAGAAAAGAGAGAAAAGAGCTAGAAAAGAGAACATCTGGGAAAGGTGGGAAAGAGAGCTAGGAAAGAGAAGGGAGCTGGGAAAGACAAAAGAAAGAAAGAGCTGAGAAAGAGCTAGAAAAGAGCAGAGAGAGCATCTCTGGGCCTGGGCTAGGCCTTATCTAGGGTATGGGCGGAGAAAGGTGTGGCCACATCAAATTCAGATGTGACCTCAGCGGATGCAGATGTGACCTCTTCCAGGTGTCCCAGTTGTCTAGGTAACACAGGTAACTGGGTGGAGACTTTGCTGTGAGGAGGGTGGAGTCTGCTCACCATCCAGGAGCGGACCTTACAGGCCTGAGAAGGGAAGCCGGAACATTCTGGGTCTTGCAGGCATCCAGCCGAGGGGATTCCTCTTTCTTAGAAAGCATAAGTTTCCAGTAGGTGGTCAGGGGACAGGCCTCATTGGTGCAGGCACAGTTGGCACTTACTGGCCTCTTTATCAAGCTATCTAAGCAGTGTGGATCTAGCCACTTAACTAGCTTCTCAAACACCACAATCAATAATGGCCATTTTTCAGTGGTTGTACAGGTTCATAAGTAAGCCTGAAGGTAACTGTACAGGAAAGAGTGAGACCAGTTTGGATTTGAATCCGAGTATCACCCTTTTCTAGGTAGCATGGATTAAAGATGGTTACAAAGTTTTCTCTACCTCCCCTTGTTGAGAGATGGAATCTGTTCTCCTCCCCTTTAATCTGGGCTCAGCCTGTGACTCACTGTGACAAACAGGATGCAGTCCTAATGAGGCTGAGACTGCAGAGGCTTTGGCTTAGCTCTCTGAGAGAGCTTGTTCCTGAGACCCTCCCTCTTGGATATGGCCTGCTTGGATATGGTCTGCTCTTAGGTACCATATGTGACAGCCTCAAGCAGAACTGGGTTAGTGAAGTTGTACTTGGACATCCAGCTCTGTCCATAGACCCTTCAGGCCATTATAGTCATGGCTGAGACCTGACTATAAGACACATGAGAACCACATAGCCGAGCTCTGTCAACACAGGCAGGAGTGAAGGATTGTTTTACATGTGCAATGTATGACCACATGTGAGCTACTGAACCACTTGAGGGCTTAGTTTTCTTTGGTAAAGCAACATGGAGTTACTATGGTGACAGAAATACCTAGCCCAGTGACTGGCACATACAGCCCTTTGGTGTATGCCAGGTTCTTTACTGCTTCTGCTTCTCCAGGAAGCCTAACCACTTCTGGCTTTTTCTGTTTATATGAAACTGAGGAATTGAACCCAATGGCTTCTGCCACTAAGCTACATTCCCAGCCCTTCTCTCTCTCTCTCTCTTTCTTTCTTTCTCTCTCTCTTTCTTTCTTCCCCCCCTCGCTTTCCTCTACCCCTTCTCTCTCTTCCTTTCTTTTTCTATGCTGGTACTAGGACTTGAACTCAAGGCCTAGGTACTATCCCTGAGGTTTTTTGCTCAAAGCTAGCATTAACACTTGAGCCACAGTTCTACTTCTGTTTTTTTTTGGTGGTTAGTTGGAGATAAAAGTTTTATGGACTTTCCTGCCTGGGCTGGGTTTGAACCTGGATCTTCAGATCTCAGCTTCCTGAGTAGCTAGGTTTACTGGCATGAGCCCCTGACGTCCAGCCTATAACTGAATCTGAACATAGGTCTGGTGAGCATTTGATTTTCCTTTCTGGGACTATCTGTGAACCTCTTAGGAAAAATATCATAGATTTCTATCTAGAAAGTTGGATTCTTTTTCTTTCTCCTCAAATAAAGAAGTAAAGGAATAAAATCTTCATCTTGTTTTTATTTTTATGACTCTTTTTCTTACACAAGGAATATGCTTGTCCACACTGAAAAGTGCCAACCCCATGTTTCTTGGCCAGCAGGTGTCTTCAATGGTCTGGCTCCGGAGAGCTGCACACAGCTCAATGGGCAAACTCGACTGACCAGATGATTTCTTGGGACTTAATCTGGGTTCATTTGGGGGGTGGGGTGGGGATCCCAAAGTGATTTATAAATAAAATAAGAATGTGAGGGTGGTGTGAAGGAAGAGTAAATGAGACCAAACTGGGGAAGGGAGAACCTAAGCTGTGTGTGTGTGTGTGTGTGTGTGTGTGTGTGCGCGCGCGTGTGCGCGCGCGCGCACATGTGTGCATGCGCACATGGTAGCTAGACATCCTGCTGGGACAGGAAGCAGAACCGAGGCTTGCCTGGTACTGGAAATGTGGACTTTTAACTCAGAGTTATTTCATATTTTGGAGAAAATGTTAGTGTAGTATAACAAGAAAGCGCCCAAATCATAATTGAGAGATGAGTGAAATTCTCTCTTTCTCTCTCTCTCTCTTTCTCTCTCTCTCTCTCTCTCTCTCACACACACACCCCATATGACCAGGAGAAGTAGCAGGCTACTAGCTGTATCTCTCCCCATCCCAATTCTTTCCCCATGTGGAGAATCATTACTTGGACTTATTACCTAGTTAGTATATTTTGATAGATCATACATATTCATATGAGTTTTAGAGATATTCTATGCATGTCCAAGAATATATACAGACTCTAATTTTATACAAATGTACAAAAATGTGTTTTAACTACTGTGTAGTATATTACCCAGATTGTTGTGCCTTTGGCTTGTTTTCACATTTATCTTGGCGATCTTTATTTTTCACTGAGTCTTTGCTCTTCCGTCATCTGAATACATCGAAGTATGACTTACTTCATTTTATTCACAGACAAAGAGATGGGGCTCTACCATTTTGGAGCTGGCATATTTATTCTGTGTGTGTGTGTGTGCATGTGTGCGCGGGCGCACTCATTGTGGGCTGTGTAAGATGATGGAGCCTCACCATGTAGCCCAGGCTAGACTCAAATTTGTGATCCTTTTGCCACAGCCACCCAAGTGCTGAGATGACAGATTTGTGTCACCGAGCCTTGGCTTATATATGCTTTTTTCTTTTTTGTTGGTCGTGGGGTTTGAACTCTGGGCCTGAGCACTGTCCCTCAGCTCTTCAGCTCAAGGCTAGTGCCCTGCCATTTGAGCCACAGCGCCACTTCTGGATTTTTTTCTGCTTATGTGGTGCGAGGAATCAAACCCAGGGCCTCATGCATGCAAGGCTCGACCACGGAGTCACCTTCCCAGCCCTATATATGCATTTTTGAAGTCAACTCTGTTGACTGTTTTTCTTTTTGCCTTGGCTCTGAATTTTTTAAATTATATTTTTATTATCTTTAATTTGAGATACAAAGGAGTTGCCATTCATTCAAGCAGTTTTATGAATTCATTTCACCTTGATCAATGTCATTCTCCTCACCTGTTTTTTAGGGAGTTAGACATTGCCCTCAGGAGGCCTTGGAAAAAGACTACAAATTCTTCCTCAGTCACACCGTGTTGGGTGTGGTGCCTCTTGGGTGGTCACCTATTTTCTTCTCTAGTCCTGTGAGGACGCAGTTGTTCCATGTTTGAATGTGTAACCAGGAAGTGGAAATAATGTCCCTGACACCCCCCACTTCCTTCGTGAGCAAATCAGTGTCCGGTAAATAAATCCAATTACTTTCACCCACCCCTCTCCTTCAGGCAGCTGCGTATACAGCATTGTTCTGGTGAAAATCTGGAGATTTCTGAAGATAAGGCCCCAAGAGCTCTTCCAAACAGAACCAGTTGGAGGAAATATTGCTCATATTGGCTGCATCAGACCTTCCCTTCCTGCCTGTCTCTTCCCTGTCCTGAGGGCTCTTGGCATCATCGCCTCCCCAGGCTGCAGCCAGCTCTGCGAGTCCCTGAGCCTCAGTGTGAGTTCAAGTCAGTGCTGTCTTCTTTCTCCCAGGGATGGATATTTGCCCTTTAAATTCCACATATACCATAATTCCACAACAATAGGCTATGTCTCCTGAATACTCCATGATTATCAGTAGGCCGGGGTAGGAGTCTTCTCCTCACATCCTTCCTTCATTAGCAGAATCTTCCCATCTTTCCTCAGCCCTCACAGACCAGGAGGAAGGAGCAGGACACTGGGGGAGGTGAGAGGTATCTATCTGTCACTCATGGCAAGTCCTATGAGCTTGTGCAGAGGCGGTGGGGGCGGAGGTCAAGGCTGAGCTTTGGAAGTGTATCTTCTGGATGGAGGTCTGAATCAACAACAGAGCCTTGCTAAGGCTCTACTATGGGAGGGGGCCTGGCCATAGTGGCTCCACACTGACTTTGTCACTGCCCCCTTGCTCCTGCTCTCCTTTGTCCTGCTTTCCTGGCTGGGCTAAGAAGACAACTCAGAGCCATTCTTCTAGCTCTGCAGAGCCCCTGTCCTATGGGGCACAGGGTCTCCCCCACCTCTGAGTGTGAGACACCAGCAGGAAAATCAGTGCATAGAAAGCAATATCTCCTCGTGTGACTTTCTAGAATGGCTCGAATGCTCATTCCATGGGACCACGGCTGGCCCTCGTGGCAGACCTAGAGCAGAAGCAGAATTTAGCAATGTTCTTTCAGAGCTCCAAAACTGTCAGAGGTTTATGAATCCTTTTAAATCTGCATATGCTGCTATAACAAACTCCTGAGTATGGATAGATAGAAACCCATTTCTGTTTTTTTTTAATAAATGTATTTTTTATTGTGAAAATACTGTACAGAGGGGTTACAATTACATGGATAAGATAATGAGTACATTTCTTATCAAGCATTGTCGCCTCCTCCTTTGTTTCCCCTTCCCATCCCTTTGTATCCTCCCCCCAGCCCCCACCCACCAAAGTTGTAAAGTTCGTTTTTCAACATAACAACTTGTACATCTCATTGTTGCAATGGGTCCTCCTGTATCCCTGTTTTAACAATTTGTTTTTTCCCTTCCCCTCCACATATACCAGCATCATATATAGTGAAAGCAGGGGTTATACCGTGGGGGAGGGACATACAAAGCAACAAAGATATAATCTTATTTTTTTTTTTGCTGGTCATTTGGCCTGAACTCTGGGCGTGGGTGCTGTCCCTCAGCTCTTCAGCTCCAGGCTAGCACTCTACCACTTGAGCCACAACGCCACTTCCAGCTTTTTCTGCTTATGTGATGCTGAGGAATCGAACCCAGGGCCTCATGCATGCAAGGTAAGCGCTCTACCACTGAGCTACCTTCCCAGCCCCCCAAAGACATAATCTTATAAATATGTTAGAAACAATTGCATGAAAGATCTCTTTCTTTCTCTCTCTCTCTCTCTCTTTTGTCAGTCATGGGGCTTGAATTCTAGGCCTGGGAGCTGTCCCTGAGCAATTCAGCTCAAGGCCCATGCTCTACCACTTGAACCATAGTACTGCTTCCAAGAAAACTATTTCTTATAGATCTGGAGGCTGGGCAGTGCAACTCCAACGTACCAGCCTTTGGTGAGGTACTTCCAGCTACCTCCTGAAAGGTGAAAGAGTTGAAGAACCAGAGATGAACTCTCTGCAGCTTCATTGCTAAGAGCTTTCGTCCATTCCTGAGAAATTAATGTCTTGATGGATATTGCATCTTACCTTCTACCTGAAGTCTTCCATACTGGTTCCCTGCCAAGCTTTAAACCTGTCTGCTTCTGAATGCTTGCCTGAAGCTAGCTTTTGAGCATAATCTGCTTTCTTTTTCTTTCTCTCTCTCTTTTTTCTCTCTCCTTCCCTCCCTCACTCCCTTCCTTTTCCTTCATTACTCTACTTCCTAACAGAAGAACTTTACTGTGTTGAAATGTCTCTTCCCAAATTCAAGACTATCCAGAAATATATCTCATTCTTCTAGGACCTCCAGATGTCTGGGGCATCTTTTTATGGCAGTAGAAGAAGTCTAGATAGGGAAATCCCATTTTGTAAATATAAGGACAATTTCACTGTGTTATATCTGCTACCATCCCATTGACCAAGTCACAAGGTCACAACCAACATCAATGGCATGTGACATATACTGCTCTCCTCAAAAGATGGGTAAGAGGGGAGAATGTTTATGGGAACAATAATCCCAACTATCACAAACAGGGTAAAGTACTCCCTTAGCAGGATGACTGAAAAGTTTCCATATCTGGAACTAAAGTAGTATAGACATCATCATTTATTGAATGCTTCCTATATGGCAAGCACTGTTTCAAGTACTTCATAGGTTTCCTGCCCAAGCATAAATAAATCTTCAACAGAGGGGCTTAAAGCCACTGACTTACAATTCTGTGAGTCAGAGATCTGGTGGTTCTGCTTTGCAAACCTTAACCTTTATCATTTTCCCAGCTGGGCTCAGTGGTGGCTGAGCTGGGCCGGAATGACCAAGAGGCCCTGTCTGGTTCATGTCTAGCAACTTGGTGCTTTTCAAGCCAATAGCTTGTGCTTCCTTACAGCATGGCGACTCACCATACTTGGATTTCTTCTACCTGGAAGTTGACTTCCAGAAGAGGTGTTTTACCTTTTCTGTTTTCTATTAGCAGTTGCTTGCATTAGTTTGCTTGTGTCTCCCTTTTATCTTCAAAACTACCAATGACAAGTCATTGGTCTCATCCTACATCATTGGACTCCAACTGTCCTGTCTCTCTCTCTGGCTTCCTCCTTCACATCTAAGGATGCTTGTGATTATATGGGACCTTCCTGGGCAATCCAGGCTACTATTCCCATCTAAGGCCAGCAGATTAGCAACTTAATGCCATCAATAACCTTAATTTCTCTGTGCTATATAATATAATATATCTGTGGACTCCAGGGATTAGAGTGTGGGCATCTTTGGTGGCCAATCTCCCATGTATCACATGGTCAGAGGCAGTGATAAGGACAATACTGGCTCTACGAGAGGGTGGTGAATGGACTCTACTATTTGGACAGAGGGCGGAGCAAAGCTCTCATGGCCCTCTGTAGCCCTCCAAGGTATGCATTAACCCATGTAGTCCTCACACAATCATCGAAAGGAGTATATAGTTGTGTACATTCTCAACAAGAAACTAAGCACAGAGGGGTTAAGAACTTGGTCAGCCAGCTGGTAGGCAAGAGATCTGGGTATCAAATCTAGGCAATTTGGCAGCCAAGATAACTGTGTCAGTCAGGCATGCTTGGTACTCCTTCTTCCTGAATCCCATGTCTTCAGCCCCTTAAGGGCAGGAAACACCCATACCCATCTACACAAAAGCACTCACATGCACAAAGATGTAGTAAAGCTGCCTTAATAAATGGGGTTGCAGAATGGCATCCATGTAAGTACACATAACTTCAGCTGGGGTTTTCTGCTTATATCCTGCCTGCTTATTAAGGTTTCCTCATGATTTCTCTCTACCTTGGTTCTGACCCATTTATGCAATGGCCACCCAGCTGCTTCTTCACTCATTTGGCTTTTAGATTTGAATCTATTTCTGACTGCTGGTCCTTCTGAGGAGTTGTGCTCAAAGGAAACAGTATCCAAAATCAGTCTCTTATCAAAATATATTTGAATTTAGGTGGACTGCGAAATCAAATTGTATGTGTGTGTGTGTGTGTGTGTGTGTGTGTGTTGGCAGTAGTGCTGGGAATGGAATCCAGGGCCTCACACACACTAAGTATGCCCTTTACCAGTGAGCTGTATCCCCAGCCTCAAATTGTCTTAAGTAATTCCTCTGTCCATTCATTGAATAACTAGGTGCTGCGTACTGGCATAAAATCATGGGTGACACATTAGTCTGAAAAAGGATCACTTGGTTTGGATTAAATTCTATACTTCCCAGAATCTGGGGATCAGGGGAAGGTTGGTATGAAGATGCCCTTCCAGACTGAAGTGGACACAAGCCTTGCAAACAGTAATGCTGTTAGGTTCATTTGCTACACTTGTTATGTGTTAGACACAGTGCTAGGCACAGAGAACAAAGATAAATGAACTAAATGGGAACTTCCCTTAAGAAGCCCATAGTTATGAACTAGATACAGCAGCACGAATCTATAGTCCTAGTTACTCAGAAGGCTGAGGCAGGATGACCCTTTGAGCCCAGGAACTCAAGGCCAGAGTTCCACAGCAAGACCTCATCTCTAACCATCAACAACAAAAGCCCAGATCATTGTTATCTATACTTCATACCTGGACAGGTAAAGTCTGGAGGTCTTAGCCATCATATGTGTTTGCCAGAATGTAACGCCTCCCCCCAACATCTGCCAAAAAATTCACGGTCAGAACAGAAGGGGTTATTTTACTTGGGGTTTTTGGAGCTTCTGTTAAGTCATTCCAGTGCTTTCTAAATTAGTTTACATTAAACAACCATGGTTTAGTTTGAGGAACCCATTAGCCTAAAATTGCTTCAATTCATGCTAGTTGGGAGACACTGAGGGGGAGCAATGACTAGGTACAAAAAGAGGCAAGACGGTCAAACACACATTTGTTAGTTTTTCCTGGGGTGTGACTTACATGTGCAGTGCTGAAAGTTGCTATAAACAAGCCTTCTATGATTACATTTAAAAAGCAGCACAATGAGTTGTTCTGTCAGAGGGACCAGAGAAAGCCAACTGACTAGTGCTATTGAATGGGCATTTTGTGGTCTAGGATCAAATTTCCAGTGACAGCATCCTACTTGGAACCTAAGATCCCCCTCAATCCAGATGGAAGGGAGAATGTCTTCAGAATGGCGCCGATGATGAAGAAGCTGATGACTGAGAGGCACGTGGAGGATTTGAATAGATTTGTTTTAGGAAGTCAGAGAATGGAAAAAAAGAGGTACTTATAAATAGATTGGTCATCTTGTATAAATGGTATTATACACGTATGTATGCTTGTAGAGTTAATAAGTATATTACAATTTCATCTGTCATTGGAAAATTCATTGCTGTTATTTGGTTGTGTGTGTGTGTGTGTGTGTGTGTGTGTGTGTGTGTGTGTGTGTGGTTTTTATTCCCGATAGGATTTCACTATATAGCCCAGGCTAGCCTTGAACTCAAGATCCTTCTGCCTTAGCTTCCTGAATTGCTGGGATTATAGGCATGTTCGTGACCATGACTAGTGCATAAAAAAATTTATGTAATTAAATGGACTAAGATATTGTGAAATGATTTTCATATTGGAAAATGGAGGGCTAACTTACATTTGATATTGGTTTCTATTCAGACAAGTGCCAAAATCAGACAGGTGGGAGAGGAAGAACTAAATCTAGAACTGTAATCTTAGCTACTCGGGAGGCAGAGATTTGAGGATCATGGTTCAAAGCCACCTGGGCAGGAAAGTTCCCATGGGACTCATCTCCAATTAACCACCAGAAAACTGAAAGTAGGGCTGTGGCTCAAAGTGGTAGAGCATTAGCCTTGAGCTAAAGAGCTCAGAGACAGAGCCCAAGTCCTGAGTTCAAGCCCCATGACCACCACCAACAACAAAATAGAAAGACTAGATTTTCTAAACCTAACCCAATCGCTGTGTGTTCCATTGTCTATCTATTTCATTCCATTTCAGCTTAGAGGATTTAGTGAGCTGTCAATACAATGGAGGAATTGTTTTTCAAGTCTGTAAATCACTTTTAGTTCTGAACTGAAAGAGATGAGACTGACTTTTAAAAGAAGATGAAAGGGAAGAGTAGTTTTGACTTAAGAGCAAGAGCAGATTTCGATTTTGCCAGCATTCTTGCTATGGCGTGGTTTTCCTTGTTCTCTTGTTTGTTTTTTAAAAAGGATTTGAAATATTGAAAATGGAATCCTCAACAAGATGGCTACAGGGAGAAATTAAATATGTCATTTCCTTCTTCTGGCTTTAAAATAGTAAACAAACAAACCCTATTAATTTGTGTGTGGGGAATATTTGGAATTTACCCTTTATACTTTCTAGTAGTACCATATGGATTTTCTATATAAGTATTACCTTTAATTAGAAAAATTGTAAATATTTATTTTTAAACACAAAACTATTAAATCACAGAATTTCAATTTCAGCCAGATAGGGTGACATATACCTGACATCCCACAAATTAGAAGGCGGAGTCAGGAGAGTGACATTTCAAAGGAAGAAGGAGGAAGTGGAGAAGGAGGAAGAGGGGAGGAAGAGAAGGAGGAGGAGGAGGAGAAGAATGAAAAGAAGGAGCAGAAGGAGAAGAAGAAGAGGAGGAGGAACATGAGGAGGAGGAAGAGGAGGAGGAAGATGAAGAGGAGGAGGAAGATGAGGAGGAGGAGGACGAGGAGGAGGAGGAAGATGAAGAGGAGGAGTAAGATGAGGAGGAGGAGGAGGAGGAGGCTGCAGTGGCAGCGGCAGCCAGTGCTGATGACTCACACCTATAATCCTAGCTGCTCTGGAGACTGAGATCTGAGGATTGAAATTTAAGTCCTAATTCTAGCATGCTCACATATCCTTCCACACAAAGTAAATTTTTTTGAAAAAAGAAATGTCTTTACTTGCAAGATTTTCATTGAGCCTACCTCCCATTTAACCTCTTTCCTTGTTATTAATCTAGGTTGCTATTGATTGGACATGTTTGAGCATATCTCCAGATTATTTTTGTTGTTTGTTGTTTTGTTTGCAGTGCTAGGGAAAACACAGAGATGTATAACTAGCACTCTGCCACTGACCTACATCCCCAGGCTGCAGTTTAGTTTCTAGTGTGATGGTGTTGAATGACAGAGATTGATGCTGGTCTCTCAGACTGAGTTAGATATCACACAAGTGAGTTTGTTCCCCAAGAATGGCTTACTACAGAGAGAGAGAGAGCAAGCCAGGCTCCTCTCTAGCCTCTTGCTTCTTCTTACATGTGATCTTCCTCTGTCCCATACATTCCCACCATTATGCCATTCACCACATGGTGATACAGCCAGAAGGTTCTCACCAGAGACAGGGAGATGCCAGTGCCATGATTTAGAACTCCAAGATGTGAGCCCAACAAATTTCCTTTCTTTATAAAGTACCCAGTCTCAGGTACTTTATTCTAACAATGGAAAGTGAATACAAGCCAAGAAAACCAAAGCAGATGCCTTGGAATAACACATATGAGGCTTCTCTCTTTCAGGATCTGTCTTCTACTTTATGACTCTCCTCCCCCCACTCCTAGAGAAACTATATACAAAGGAAAAAGAACAGAAAGATACTGTCATGGTTCATGTTAGGTGCCAACCTGACTGGCTTAGGGCTGCCCAGTGGTTTGGCCAAAGCTTATTTCCGGGTGTGTCTATGAAGGTGTCATCTCTTCAGATGAGAATGGCATTCGAGTTCACGGACTTCACAAAGCAGACTTCCCTGCTGTGAGGAGGCAGAGCCCATCTGTCGAGAATCTAAACAGAACAAAAGGTAGAAGAAGAGAGAATTCAAGATCCCCTGACCCCCTGCTTTTATCTGTCTGACTG
Organism: Dipodomys ordii; assembly: GCF_000151885.1. Taxonomy (NCBI): domain Eukaryota; kingdom Metazoa; phylum Chordata; class Mammalia; order Rodentia; family Heteromyidae; genus Dipodomys; species Dipodomys ordii. The sequence continues at coordinate 4,474,989 of NW_012267279.1, read as the reverse complement.
AAGTGACATCAGTCTTCTCCTGTCCTGAGGCTGAGGCTTCCTTCCCCCATGGTCTCTCTGCTTTTCAGGCCTTTGTACGTGGACTGAATTTCACTCTGAACTCTCCTGAGTCTTCTGCTTGCAAATGGCAGAACGTGGGACTTCACTCAACTTCCGCAATCACATGGGCTAATTCTTCATAATCTCTCTCTTCCTCTCCCCTCCCTTCCTGTCTCTCCCCTCCCCCCACATACACACATACACACATACCACATATAGGTATTATATCCAGTAGTTTATGTTCTCTAGAAAACCTTAACACAAATGTCAAAAAGAACTTGTGCTGTGCATTTGTGGTGTATGTATTCAATAACAAATCTCTCTCCTTGGGGCTACCATTCTAAGGCCACCATTCCTTCAGGCCTATGGGGAGCCTAAAAGTTCTGTGAAGTAAAACAAGAGACTACTGCCTCCGGGCACTCAGGCCACCTCTGGAGCTGGAGATGGCGTGTCTATAAAACAACTGAGTGGATCCTAAGGGGAGGGGGGAAGGAAAGGAATCTTGCTAAGGGAGAGTATAAGAGTAACGATAAAACTTATCATTACTCTACCCTTAACATTACTCTCTTAACATTCTCCCAACCACCCCTTCTTCTTTGTGAGATAGTCTCAGCCTAGGAGATGGCCTGGAACTCGAAGGTAAGGTCTCTAAATGAATAAGGCTGGTGACAAGAACACTTCCCCTCCTTTAGTTCTGGGGATCCAACCCAGAGCCTCATGCCTGCTAGGCAAATCTCTACCCCTGAGACACAGCTGATACACGGGCTCCTCTTCCTCTTCCTCCTCCTCCTTTTTCTTTTTTTTGAGACAGGGGTTTGATGTGCAGCTCAGTGCCTCACTGGAAGAAGTCTTTGGACTTAATCCCTGGCATTGAGAAAACAAACAAATGTCACTAAAGAAGAGGACTAGACCGTCTGCTAGGATTCATTGAATAAAACCCCCAAACAGCACCAGTAACCTCAGTTACGTAAAAGGCTGAAACAGGAGAATTGCTTGAGTCCAGGAATTCAAGCCGTGTCACAAAAGAAGGTAAAACATTCCTGGGTTGATGCTCCATCCTACAATCCTAGCATTTCAGGGGCCAAGACAGGAGAATTATAAGTTGGAGGTCAACCTGGGCTGCATAGTGAGAATCGGTATCAAAACAAACAACCCCAAAAGTAAAATAAAATCAATAAACCCCAAACAAGATGTTTAAAAAGGACTCTGCCCTTCTGAGTCCTGTACTCGCTCACTTTTAAGCGATGCGATCTAAACATAAGTCGCAAAGACACCAGTGGTGTGGAGTCCTGAGTCCACAATAGCCAAAGTTGGGTGTGAAGAGCGTGGCTGGTCTCTATCAACACAAGTAATAGATTAGTGTGAACATCCCATTCCCCAATCATGCCAGATAATAAACATTTGTCAGATTCGTGCTCAGGCTCAACAATGAGTGATGCAGGAGTCGAGAGAGAACATTTTCCCCCCATAGCTCATAGTAATCCTTCATGCCAACTAAATCCAAGGCAGGCCTCAATGACTATGTTCATAGTGAAACTGAATGGTGAACCTACGTGAAAACATATGCCCTGCTCAGTACACATTTACAGATGGATGTTTCAGGAACTCAAGAAAATGCCCCCTCCCGGCCCCAAATACCAACTCCCCTGCAGTTTCTTGGCAGTATGCAATCGGAATACACTAGGGAGATTGAATTGTTTGGCTTCAAATGTGTAGAGACACACTGTTCCTCAGAAAATTGTGCTCAAATCTTAAGTGTTGGTATGTCTGTTCATTTGGGGTTGTCCCAAACATGCAATGAATGTTGATTTATCCTTCTGGACATTACAGAGTTGTTAAACATCCAGAGCCAATGTCCACACAGAAGTTTTGAGATCATCTGGATAAAATTTTGATGCCTATAGGAAAATGAAATGTGCACAGTATTGCTATGTAGGTCATAGTCCATTGTTAGGGGGCATAATGGAGGATGGGAGGAAAGAGAATTAGGGGGAAACTCACACACCACACCACACACACACACACACACACACCAACATGTCAGGGAGGTCATCTTGAAGAATTAGGAAATCCAGCGCTTTTCTTTTGTAAGCCCCAAATCTTTCTGGGACTGCATCTGGCTTTCATTTCCAACTTCTTGTCTTCTCACAGAGAATGAAGATAGTTTGAAAACAAATATGCATCCTTCTAGGGAGGCGGGGCAGGGGAGAACAAACCAGAGACCTTCCCCTCCCCCTCCCCTTGAGCCTGCTAGAATTTTCTTTTGCGTTATTTAAAATGGCATGGGCCACCTTTCCTCTGAAAAACACATGAAGCTGATGCAGACCTCTTTTCCAAATAATTAATCTTTCCAGTGGAATCTTTCAAAGCCCCACATTTCCTGTTATTTTATACAGCTGCAATTTGTAACTGGAGCTCCTGCCCAGTGTTCCATGGGCAAAACGCCAAGTCCACTACATTTCACCTACAGAGGTGCCCCGCACAAATAATCCTTAACCACAAGTTAAACAGTTAGGCCCTGTTCTAGCCGAGAAGAAAAGCTCAAGGAACAAAAGACTTTGAGAAGACTGCATGTGTGAAGAGTTTTCGTAGATGCTCCCAATAGTTTATTCTCCATAGTCAACATTTGGAAGCATCATCCTTAAACCACAATAAAAGAGATTTCAAAAATAGGGTTCTTCTGCATCACAAAAGCTTATCGAACACCCAACAAGCAAGATCCCAGGAGAAACACTTCTAGACACATTATAGTAAAAATGATGGATCTGAATAATAAGGAAACAATCCTGCATGCAGCAAAAATGAAGAAGGAGCTATACTACAACGGGAAAAAAATTAGAATTACTGCAGATCTCTCCACACAAACAATGAATGCAAGAAA
>NW_012267279.1:4445357-4467974 GCF_000151885.1 Dipodomys ordii | reverse complement strand
GAAAACAATGGAGGGGCTAACAATGTTCAAGAGGAAGTGTACTCATTACCTCACTCATGTAACTGTAACCCTCTGTATAGTATCTTTACAATAAAAAAAAAAAAGTAAAAAAAAAAAAAAATAGGGTTCTTGTGGGAAACTAGTATTTGTGAGCCATAAAAAATGACAGCCCTGAAAGCCAAAAGTTGTGGTGGTTGGTTCAGACTCACCTTGTTTGCTTCCTGGTCAATGAGCTGGAAGACCAGAGCCAAGATTGACTGAAAGATAAACTAGGGATGGGAGTGGCATGTGACCCTCTTCCTTCTCCTGTATTTCCCCCTTCCCTCTTCCTTCATCCAGTTCTCCACGCAGGTGACTGTAGACTAAAGTGCTCTCAAGATCACTAATGTCTTCTATCTCCAACCTTCTCTAGGCTCTGCAAACATCTCCCTACCCCCACCTTACATTTCTGGCTTTGACTTTTCATGACTTGGTACCATTGAAGGAGACTCTTTGCTTATGGCTCCAGCCCCACCTGCCCTGGCGCCATCCCCACTTCCTTTCCTCCCATCCTTTGGTGGATGCTTCCTGTCCTGAGGTCAGGCCCTGCACCTGTGTTTGGGATGCCAGCCCCTCCTGCTCCTTCCGGAGATTCACCCTGTAAAATGTCACCTCTCATATACACAATGTTTTCCTGATACCCAAAGCTTTCCCATTACAATCAACATGCTATGTCTCTTAAGACCAAACAAAACATCTCTCTCAACCTATAGCTCTTTCTCCAGATTGTTCCTTCTTGTTTCCAGTGAAACTTCTTGAGTGGGTTGTCATAGCTTATCAGCCACCCTCATGCCTCAGTGCCATTGCCTGATGGAGTACTGACACCTACGGCCCCTGTGGGACCCTTTCCCTTCCCTCCCCTTCCCTTCCCTTCCCTTCCCCCACCTTCCTCCTTCCCCCCTCTTCTTTCCTTTTCCCCTTCCCTTCTCCAACCCCCTTCTCTCCCCTCCTTTTCCCTTCCCCTTCCCTCTCTTTCTCTTTTCCCTTTCTCTTTTTTATTTTGGTGTCAGTACTGGGGCTTGAACTCACTGTCCTTTAGTTTTTTCTCTCAAGGCTGACATTCTACCACATAAGCCACAGCTCCACTTTGGGATTTTTGGTGTTTATTTAGAGATAAGAGTCTCGTGGACTTTCCTACTAAGTCTGGCTTCAAACTGTGATCCTTAGATCTCAGCTTCCTAAATAACTAGCTAGAAGTACAGGTTTGAGCCACCAACACCTAATTTCTGGGATTATTTTCTTCTGAGCCCTTTTTTTTCCTGGGCTTTAAGTCACCAAAGCTCTTCTGTTACATTTTTTGCCTGTTCTTTCTCCTTTCAGGTCCATTCTTCTCTACAAAGCCATTAAATTTGGGAGCTATCCAGGCTTCCTTTGTTACTCTCTTTCAATCTTTGCTACCTATGTCCTCTGCTCCAATAACCAGACTCTTAATCTCTAGTTGGATTTCTCATAGGCACAATTCTTTTCTTTCTTTAAAAAAATATTTTGTTTTGTTTAATTTTTAGGTCTGAGACCAGGACTCAAACATGGCACCTGTCACTTTCACTCATTGGCTCTACCAACCAAGCCAGGCCTCCAGCCTATCATAAGCATAATCCCAAGCCTCAAGTCCACATAGACTTGGTTCTTTGTCTCAGATTCCTGTCTCCACCTCCCCCAGGTCTCCTTTGCTACTTTTGTTAGGGCCTTTCAAGGATCTTAGTTATGGTTTGAATAGTATCCCTTCCCTCAATGACTGTAAACTCCAAGGGAACAGAGACCATACCTGCTTTTGCTGACCTGCGCATGCCCAGCACCTAGCATGGAGCCTAATGCTCGCCAAACACAGACTGAATAAATAAACCCATGGGATCCAAGTGGATTACTGTGAAGATAATATCAGAGAGACTCTGGAAAACTGGAGAGCTAACTAGTGGGTGGCAGAGCCTATAGAATCTTCTAGTTATCTTTTTCCTTTCTGTCCAGATTAAAAGGAGGAAATGTTTATTTGGTGCACAGCCCCAGAGCTTTCAGGCCATGGCTGCTTTGTCCTGTTGCCTTTGGGCCTGTGGCAGCCCAGTATATCATGGCAGGAGCTCATGCCCATGGAGGCTGCTCACCTCATGGTGGCTGGGAAAACTTGCACTTACCTCATTAGTTCTCAGAAGACAGCCAACTTCCCAAAGCTTCTGCTATAATCAGGAATATTTCAGGATGAGTCTCAGAGGTTTAGTCCTTCATGGGTGTGGTAGAGAAATGCTCACATTATGAAGGACAGGAAGTAAGGAGGAGCCTGTCTTTCTGTTAACTTAAGAATCATCTTGCTCAACTCTGAAAAAGACAGAAATAGATCAATGAACCAGAATTGAGACTCCCGAAATAGACCTTAATACCTGCTTTCACACATGGAAAGTGCTTAGCTTCATGCATCATAAAGGAAATGCAAATTAAAAATATGAAGTAGCATTTTGGAAAAATTCACAAAATTTGGTAATTTCTTCTTTCCACAAGGGCACTTGACAGTGAAGTGCCGTGTTTATGAGAGTACATGTGCGAGTGTTTATGGAGTATGTCACTTGTCAGCCCTTAAGGACAGCTTGGCAGTAGCTATTTGAGTGCTTTAAGAACCAGTTCACAAGAGCAAATGCTGTCTGCAACCCAGCCCAGCTGGGTACCTTTAGATAGATATCCAGTTACATGGTCCCAAGTGGGAAGCAGTGAATCTTCAAAGTCACTCATTGCAACATGATATGTTTGGTTTGGAGTTTTGCTATGTAGCTAAGGCTGGCCTCAATACTAGAGATCCTCCTGCCTCAGCCTCCCAATGGCTAGATGTTTGTTACCATTCCCAGTACAGTAAATGATTTAACATCTGGCAGTGTGCTCGTGTGAGGTATTTATTTTAGGGATTGGTAAAGCCAATTATGGTAGTTCTGTACAGTGAAATATTAATAATATTAACAAAACAATAATTAACTACAATTATAACAATGGCTAACAATATTAATAAAATTAATAATAGAATGAAATAACAAATGTTAGTTATTTTAAAAGACCAAAGCTCTATCCTTTTGAATTCCATATTCCTATATATGAGATTTTTTTTTATGGGGAACCCATATTACTATGTATTCCTCTATAGATATAACACTCTCTCCAAAATCATTGTTAGAAAGAAAGAGAGAGAGTGAGAGAAACAACAAAGAAAGAAAAAAGAAAGAGAGAATGAGAAAAAAGGAAGGAAAGGATGAAGTTGGTGGGGAGGAAGGAAGGAGAAAGGAAGGGAGAGAGGGAGAGAAAAAAAGAGGGAGGAAAGAAAACCAAGGTAGTTTTATATCACCATGTGGATTAAAGACAAAAAAAAAAAAACTACCAATGAAAGCAATTGAATTGCAAACTGAACTCAGCGAGGGCGGGACCTCAAATAGTTTATTTTTCCCACATTGCACAGCAAATGTTTTAATTAATATTAACTAAATTTTGTTTTGATTAATATTTGTTAATTTGTTTTAATAAGAAGCAATGTCCTCAGTGATAAGAGAAAGGAAACAAAGGAAAAGAGGTGAGGAATTTTTGTTTGCACCGATCAGCCAGTTGAGTGAAATTCCATCACAAAGGAATAATCAGCCAAGCAGTCAATATGATGGCCTTAGGTCAATTGCACTGTTTTTTGTCATTTTCCTGGAATTAACCTTCCCTGTGGAATTGAGAGCTGATGGTATCAATTCCTTTATACCTCATCACCAAAAGAAAAGATACTCTAGAAGGCTCTGGCTAGAAGGCTCTGGGGGTCTCTGTTATTTGCACATCTTCATTCCTGGCTTAACCAGATTTCTCACTCTTAGACCACATCAGGAAAAGCAAATGCAAAGATGCTTAGGTATTGGCAGAGAGCTTTGCTCATTCTAAAGAAGCAGGTATAATTTGATTAAAGTCAGGGTTCTACATTGCTGCCTGCATGTGCTTTTGGAAGATGTATAAGTTTATAGCTTAGACCTGGGAAGTAATAACTGTGAAATCTGGCTGTTGCCAAAGTAAATATCTACATGTTTTCCTGTCAAAGGACTCCGTGTGAGCGCTCGCCATCCTCGGTGAAAACATTACTGTTGTTAGGCTATTTCTTTCTGGATTGGAAGACTCTCTTTTCTGAACAGTATTCAAGTGTGTGTCAATACAAGACATGGTTTCTGGTGTAATGAAGGTCTGATGGCAGTTACAATATCAAGTAGCTGGTATTTGCTTATTCTGACATCATTACATTAAAAACAATGAGAGTCCCACCAGAGATTGGGCAACTACAAGGTCCTGAGTTCAAACTCCAATATATATATATATATATGATACAGTGCTTTCCCCAAGACATTTACAATGTACAATCACACTTTAGGGGTATAGAACTTTGAATGTAGAAGAATTTGGAGTGGAGAAAAGTCTCCACAAGAGGATACTATCTAGGCTAGTCTTTGAAGAATGAATTACAACCATAAAGTTGAGATTTACTGAGAACCTCCAGGGCCCAGGCAACATGCAAAAAGCTCTCCAGGCCTTACATCATTTGTTCTGACAATCTTGTAAGCTAGATATTATCATGACTCCATTGTACTGTTGAAGGACTGAGGGCACAAGGCTTAATGACTTGCTTGAAATATACAGAGTTAGTAGCTCAGCCTTGGCCCCTGTTACCTCTCTAAATCCTCGAGGGTTGCTGAAGGGTTTTAAAGGAAATTCTGGGAAGTGTGTTATTCTACCCTTACGTTTGTTGGTAAGCATTGTGAAAACAGGGAGATTTTCTTACATGGAATATATTTATCATTCCTATAACAATTTAAAATAATTAATTTTGGGGTGGCAGTACCATAATTGAACTTAGGGCCTTGTGCGTGCTAGGATTGCTGGTTCTGCTGGAGCTCTACCAATTGAGCCACACCTCTAGCTCTGCTTTATGCTGGTAATTTTGGAGATTTAGTCTTTTGGGCTTTTCTACCCAGTTTGGCCTTGAATCTTGATCTTTCAGATCTCAGCTTCCTGATAAATAGGATCACAGGTGTGAACCATCAGTGCACTACTAACTTTGTAAATTTTTGAGATAGGGCCTATCTTATGACCCAGGCTGACCTTGAACTTGAGATCCTCTAGCCTCACTGTCCCAAGTAACTCGTATTACGAATGCTTGCCAGTGTCTCAGCTTTTTTTTTTTTTTTTTGGGTCCGGTCGTGGGGCCTGAACTCTGGGCCTGGGCTCTGTCCCTCAGCTCTTCAGCTCAAGGCTAGCACTCTACCACTTGAGCCACAGCACCACTTCCGGCTTTTTTCTTTTTGCTTATGTGGTGCTGAGGAATTGAACCCAGGGCCTCAGGCATGCAAGGCAAGTGCTCTACCACTGAGCCACCTTCCCAGCCCTGTCTCAGCTTTTTATATAATTTAATATCCAGCTAATAGATTATGTCCTTGATCATTAAAAAAAAAACAGAGCTCTTTTGTAAAATAAAGACCACTGGAATTCTTTCCTAATTATATTGATTCATTTTCTAACCAATTAACAGTTCCAGCAAACATGCATTAGGAAAATTTATAGCAGTTGCTAGTTCTTTTTTTAGCATATCAAGTTAAAGAGTTAAAACCTTCTTAGTCATTCAAGTTGTAACATATAGAGCAAAGACATCCAGTTCTTCACCTTCAAGTTGTTTTTTGGTCATTGCAAAGCTAATAGTTAGATCATATTCTCCTCCTCCTCCTCCTCCTCCTCCTCCTCTTCCTCCTCCTCCTCCTCCACCACTACCCCCACCTCCTTCTCCCTTTCCAAAGGAAATCCTTTTAGCACCCAGAAACATCTTCTGAGGAACACACTTTGGGAAATCTGACTTGAAGAGAATACACATTGAAAGAATGCTTCACTTTATTTCTCTCTCTCTCTCTCTCTTTTAGATAGAGTCTATGTAAGTAGCTCCGGTTGGCCTTGAACTCACCATTTTACTGCTTCTACCTCCTGAGTGCTGAGATTACAGGTATAAACCATCATGTCTGGCTCCAAAGCTTTACTTTATATTCATGTTTGCTTTGCTATTTGATAACTATAACTCCAAGCTCTGGGTATGCAGGGTTTTCTCTTTTAAAGTCCTCACATTCTAGGAGGAAGGGCTGAGTAATTAATCCTAGCTGATTCCTAGTACATCCGTGAGACTAACACACACACACACACACACACACACACACACACACATGCATAAAATCTGCCTAAAACCCATAGAGAAGTATGTTGTAAAGTTAAAATCAAGTCAGAACCATCTGAGGCAAATGACTAGGTTATTCAAGTCTATTTAAAGGAGATAAATCTAAAAGATATACTTGCAGTATGACAAAATAATAAACCAGACGTCACAACTGCAATTGGTTTTCTCGGTCTATGAAAGCAACTAAAATAAACACCTCAAACCAGCATACTGCCAACAGTGTCTTCTAAATTAAAGAACAGAAGAAATGGTTTCATTAATTGATGCTTCAATGGCTAGCTAAATATTTATATACCCCACAAGCACTGTACTCAAAATTTATAATAGCAAAGCAGCCTGCAGCAACCAAAATATTGATTGAGTCATAAAAACTCAAGGTTATTAACCCAAATATCTCCTTGCTTTGTATAAAACCAATCATGAGGCCAAGAACACAATTTCTGAGACAATTATGAGCAATAGGGCCTTTGATGGCTTTGTCTTACTGGATTGCGTAAACAAACCACAGCTGCCGGGTGCAGGACACGGGGTGAGTTTCCTGCCAAACCTCAGGGTTAATCAAAAGTAGTTCTCTACATGACCCAGGTGATCTTTACCTGAAATTAGACCTGTGCACACTCCAAATTGGAAATCCATGTTCCTGTAGCAGTCCATATCCTTGATGTAGCCCTGTGAGCCTCAAAGTTACAGTAGAAAAACAAACCCAAGTGTAAGCCGTCAAACAAAGAAATGTTTTTCTCTCACCAGAGTCCTACTGGTTGGTCTGATGTTGCAAGCAGAAATTCTAATTGGCTTCAGGGTTTGCTAGGAAGGGGTGTGTGTGTGTGTGTGTGTGTGTGTGTGTGTGTGTGTGTGTGTGTGTGTGTGTGTAATGTAGTGTAGAAGGGATAGGGATTGTACATCCATGGTGGGTTTTCTGTAAAGATCCAGACAACCTTTATCCCACAAAACGGAGGACATAGCCAAGGATGGCCTAGTTAATTGCTGCAGGAAAAGATGGACAAGGAGAAGTCAGAGCCTTGAAGCAGACTTGCAGCCTAGAGTAGGGAGACTCCAGGAAGACAAGGTCAACTAAAGGGGCAAGCCTCCGGAGGGTATGATAGCAGGAAATATCTAGTGGTGCCAGAACTCAGCAATAGAAAGCATCACACAGAGCAGTGATGATGTCTTCAGAGACAGGCAACATACAGAAACCCAGAATCCTGGAACAGGTGCCAGTCAGAAATCTAGGCTGTATTGTTAAATGGCAACTCCTTTGCACATCTACTTAAAGATTATTTTTATATAAGGAAAATAGTGGTAGGTCCCCAGGAATCCAGGCACAAACTATAGAAATGGCTTACAGGTGAGTAGAGAACTAGATCTCTAGAATATGACTGAGGCCTGATGATTTAGCCAGGGTATAAGCTAGTAACCAAGAGGCCCAATATGATATAGCTTAAATAATATAGAACTCAGGGCTGGGAAGGTGGCTCAGTGGTAGAGTGCTTGCCTTGCATGCATGAGTCCCTGGGTTCGATTCCTCAGCACCACATAAGCAGAAAAAAAAAAGCCAGAAGTGGTGCTATGGCTCAAGTAGTAGAGTGCTAGCCTTGAGCTGAAGAGCTGAGGGACAGAGCCCAGGCCCAGAGTTCAGGCCCCACAACCGGACCAAAATAATAATAATAACAACAATAATAATAATAAAGAACTTAATTTTTCCCTCACACAAGGTTACAACCCAGGAAAGACATTTTCTGTTCCATAGATTCTTTTTTTTGGGGGGGGGGCCTGGTCGTGGGGCCTAAACTCTGGGCCTGGGCGCTGTCCCTCAGCTACTCAGCTCAAGGCTAGCGCTCTACCACTTGAGCTACAGCGCCACTTCTGGCTTTTTTCTTTTTGCTTATGTGGTGCTGAGGAATCGAATCCAGGGCCTCAGGCATGCAAGGCAAGCGCTCTACCACTGAGACACCTTCCTAGCTCTTATTCCATAGATTCTTAAGGGACCCATGAATTCATCTTGCACATTTTGTGTAAAGATTCTTACCCTAGCTGGCCCCTGATCTTGGTCACAGCCAGTTTACCCATACCACACAAGAGTTCCAGGCTGTGGGACAAAGCACATGGAAAATAGAAATTTTGTGCTATGATCAGAATGTTCTAAAATATTGACATCCTAGCTCACAAGGCTACAGTATTAGGAGGTAGGGCCTTTGACACATTACTAGGTCAAGGAGTGAACCGCCCATGAATGGGATTAGTGCCTTATCACAAGAGACCAGGAAGACTCTCCATCCTTGACACCATGTGAGAACACACTACACACAGTGTACCTTGCTCTTAGATTTCCCAGCTTCTAGAAATGTGGGTATCATGTTTATTGTTTATAAACTACCCAGTTTATATTATTCTCTTTTAGTAGTGCAAATGGATTAAATCATTTGCTTTTGGTGGGGCTGTAGCTCCGTGGTAGATCCTATGCTTAGCATATTTAAGGCCCTGGGTTCAATTTCTAGAACATAAAAATAAAATAAAAATAAATATTTTGAAATCTACAAAGCAGAAGATATACATATCACTTCTACATTGGCCAAATTGTGTCACATGGTACTCCTAGTTGTAAGGAAAGCTGGAAAAGGTAGTCTCTACCATTGTGGTTGTGTCCAGCTAAATTTCAAGGAGGATGGTTGTAGTAGGCCCTATAGCTGCCTTATCAAATGGCCAAAAACTTGGTGACTTGAGCCCGCCATGTTGGCTCAAGCCTGCAAATCTAGAAGGTAAAACTCTCAGGATCAAAGTTCCCTTGATAGAAGTTTATAAGATTCCATCTTAACCAATGTTTGAGTGCAGTGGTGTGCATCTGTCATGTCAGTGACTTAAAAAAGAAGCAGAAGTAAGAGGACCACAGTGCAGGCTGGCCCAAGCATGGAGTGACATCCTGCCTTGAAAATAACTAAGGCAAAAAAGGGTTTGGGGGAGTGGCTCAAGTGGTAGAACATCTGTTTTACAAGTAAGTAAGCCCTAAGTTCAATCCTCAGAACTGGAAAAAAGAGGATAACTTAAAACAACAGAAATTTATCCTTCACAGTTCTAGAGGTCAGAACTTTATCAGTACCACAAGACTGAAATGAAGGTGGTAGAAGGCTTTCCTCAATTTGTGCCTCTTACAGCTTTAGTGGCTGCCACCATTCCTTGGTTTGTGGCCACACAAGTCCCATCCTTGCCCCACTGGTCACAGTACCTGCCTCTCTTCTGTCTGTATACTCTCTCTACCTACCTTAGAAGATAACATTGTTAGGGTCTATCCAGGTATCTTAGATAATCTCCCCATCTAGAAACATTACTTATATCTGAAAAACTATTTTCTAAGTGACTCACACATGTTGTCCTAACCTAGGTGAGAAGCTGAGCATGGACAGAAAACTCCACAAGACTCCATCTCTACTGAGGGAAACTGGATGCAGTGGTTTGTGTCACTTATCCTAGCTATGACTAGAAGACTTAATAGGTGGATAATGGTCCAGCTATGTACTCAGGCAAGAAGTGGACTCTTGTCTTAGTGGTCAAGTACTTGCTTAACAAGCATGAGGTCTTAAATTCAAAACCCAGTACCAACCCCAATTTTTGTCTTTCCAGATAAGGTAACATTTACAGGCTCTAGGGATTAGAACTTGAAATTTTGGGGTGCCATTATCTAGTCTCCAATTTCTAACAGGAAGGACAGATTGGCCTCTGGCCCATACAACGTTCAAGATAGAGAACCCTACTGAACATAGCCAGGCTCATCCCGTACTAAGGACCAAAGACAGTCTCCAGTATTGCACTTTCCTATGAGTTCTAGGTGGGTGAGGGGTTTGCCTTGGTGGGGCCCTGTTGTAGGGAAAGAAGGACCACTAAGCAAAGGAAGCAGTGGCCAAGTTGTCTGTGGACTCTCACCAGCACCTGCCACCATGAGAAAGCTCAGGAGGTGATACCCAGGATACACAGGAGATTCTTGGGCCAGTAAGTAAAGTGAAGCCTTGGGTAGATCAATGTCCCATAAGACAGAAAAGATGCTTTCGACTCCCACAGAGTATATACATAAAGACAAATACAGGGATTCCTTTTTGCATAAATGGGATTTATGCCATACATAGGTTCTATTTATTCAGTTGAAATAATGTATCAGAGTTATGATTACTTATCAATAATAATACCAGTAGGCTACTATAATCCTAGCTACTCAGGAGGCTGAGGTCTGGGAATCATAGTTTGAAACTAGCCAGGACAGGAAAGTCCTGAACACTTTTATCTCCAATTAACCAACAAAGCAGAAGTGGAGCTGTGGTTCAATTGACAGCGTGAGAGTCTTGAGCATAAAAAGCTAAGGAATAGAGCCTCAGCCCTGAGTTCAAGCCTCAGTCCTGGCACATGTGTGCGTGCACGCGGGCACACACACACACACACACACACACAATACATTCAGAGCTGTCAATATTGCAGGCACCATGCCAAAAGCTTTACAGCTTTTCTCTCAGCACCTTATTCAGTCACTGTTACCATTTCCCCCTCTTAAATATGATGACACAGTCACAAAACACTTAAATGACTTGCGCAACATCACCTACTGATGAAGGGCAGAGCTAAGATTTGAATCAGATCACTGCTCCCTGGACTTAAGTTTTGTTAGATTTCTTTGCTCTTTATTCTTCTTCTTCACAGACATCCTTGTAGGATGTCACACTGTCTCACTGGGGACCTCGTCAGCTATTGATTGCACCAGCCAAGTTCAACTTTTACATCATCATTCTTAGTCTTCCCTGGAAACCAGCATGGTCTCCTGGCTACTGGGTGCTGCCTGCCTCGAGGGGCCCTTGGCCCCACTGCCCAGCTAGCTTATACTGGAAAAGATCTTTCATGCCATGCCATGACTATTCAATTCCCCAAGTTGCACATGCCCTGATCCTGTCCCCTTACTTATTGTTCTCTCGGTCTCCAGATTCTGCTCTAGGGGATGTGGCCCTTCCTTGATTACCCCTGGTAAAATGGACATGCTTGAGGTGTCAGGAAGAGAAGTTATTCCTGCTGTCCTCTTTCTGAAAGTCCAGTCCTGTGACATTTTTTTTTTACTACTTCTTCTTCAAGTCGGACACTGCTCCCCTCTGCTGCTACAGTAAACCGAACGTGTTTGTGATGGTCAGTAACAAGGACCAGTCTTTCCTTCCCTTGAGCCCCAAGCAGCAAGGGCCTGGTACCAGAGAGATTTTCTGTTCCTTTTCTGGGCTGTTACTATGGCAACAGATGCCTTCAAGGGGCTGTATTCCTTTTTTATATCTGTTTCCATTTCTCTGAAGCTCAGCTTCCTACCCGTCATTAAAACTTTCTCTAGTTCATGTGCAGGTGAACGTGGCTGGTCATGTGACCTGGGTCCAGCCTTTAGGATCTGCTCAGGAAGCACAGCACTATGCTGTGAGGATGAACAGCCCTGGTGACCACAGTCATACACACATGCTAGAAGTCACCAGGGAGGAATGGGGAAGTTCTCAGAAAATTGAAAGCTGTTTGGAGCCTGACCTCAGATCTTTGGATTATTTGCCGGGGACAGGACCAAATAAATGGCCCTGATGTCACGAGTCACATTAATCTCTCTCAGGGGCAACTACTTCTGGGGATCCCTGCTTGTATGCCACACTCTTGCCAGTGCCAGCCCCTGATCTGTTTTAGGTAGTCTTTATTCCCTGCCCTACAAGAAAACCTGAGGGGAGAAGATGCAGAGAAAGCCATGAGGTCTTCCTAACATTGGCTACAGGGTCACAGGTCTTAGGAGGAGCCCAGACACAGATTCCAGGTGGTCCTTCATGCGTCTGTGGGCTCTTCCACTGCCCCTCACACATGAACCTGCTCTGTCCACAAGGGTGTCTCCCTGACAGCCTGAAGGATAGCATGAACAACAGGTAGCAGAGTAAGCACCTGCAGGCCCGTGGTTAGTGGGTTCACCTACCCTGAGGTCTTCCCTGTTTCTCCTGTCTATCCCTCTGAAAACTTGTAGAGCCAGGGAGGTCAGCCCCATTGAGCTGAGGGACAAGCCTGGGCTTCTGTGCCTTGACAGGCCAGTGGTAATCTGCCTTCAGAGCCCTGTGTGATCCTAGCTTAAACTTTTTATTTTGTGGTGGTTGTTTCGTTTTTCCAGAGCTTAGGACCGAACTCAGGGCCTTGTCAGGCGAGTACTCTTCCACTGAGCTAAATCCCCAGCCCGTAGCTTAAGCCTTTTTACACCCTTTTTACACTCACAGCCCAGGCCAGGATTGTCAAGGCCCCTGAGATTGATGTTTCCAAGGTTCTTTCTCCTTCTAGTTCATATGACTCCTGCCTCCGTGTGTACATCACCCTCATCGCTGTGACACAATTGCTGAGGAAACTAACTTAAAAGAGGAGATTTATTTTGGTTCATGGTTACATGGTTGCTTTTATGATTGTGACAAAGGCAGAACTACTGTCGAAGAATGTGGCAGAGGAAAAATACTTACCTCATGGTGGAGAGGAACTACAGAAGCATGAGAGAGGTGGTCAGAGACAAGATAGACCCTTCCACTGGGAACTGGTGGCTCACACCTATAATCCTAGTTACTCAAGAGGCTGAGTTTTGAGGATCAAAATTCAAAGCTAGCCCAGGCAGACAAGTCCAAGATACTGTTAGCTCTAACTAAGCATCAAAACTCTGGAAGCAAAGTTGTGGCTCAAGTGGTAGAGCACCAGCCTTGAGCAGAAAAAGCCAAGCCAGAGTGCAAGCAAACAAAAAACCCAAACAAAACATTCCCCAGGAATCTTCTTCATTTCCTCCAACTAACCCTACCCCTACTAGCCTAGCCACTGATGAGACCTTCTAAATGTACTGTCCCCTGGGCCCAGGCCTTCAACTCATGAACCTTTTAAGGGATACTTTCCTATCCAAACCAGAACACTACTTTAACCATACTCAGGCAAGCTAGAGACAAAGGTCAACATTTTTCCTATGTCCATAAAGAGGTCTCTCAGTCCTAAACACTTCAGAAGCTCAGTGGTCTTTTTCTGGAAGTGTAGGCATCATGGGCAAGATTATATTGAAGCCCCATTGCCTTCTTGTTATCTGATTACCACTTCTCATTCACTTTCCTTTTGCCTCCTTCACAGACCAAAATGAGGCCCTCTCCTTGTTGTAGATTATCCATTTAGTCTCCATTTTTGGTAGCTAAAATGATTCAAGTCACTTTCTCAAGGGTTTATCGAAGTAGTTTTCCCCAACAAATGCCAAGCTCTCCCTCAGAACTGTAGTGTGCAAAAAATGTCAGAAGGACATGAGGGGTCTAGTCCTGGATTTTGATTAGGGGAACAAAGGTGATCCCAATTCTTTTGCCCAGGGCTGTGGCTCCCTGTTCCAGCCCCCAGGACCACTGGCTTTCTAGATGAGGCCTCAGGACCTGCAGCCTTAGCATCACCTGGGCACAGGAGAGAAGAGGTTCTTAGATGTACAGAGACCTACTGAGCCTCTAGCTCTGGTGAGGCAGAGCCCTTCAAGTGAACCTAACACACAATGTGATGTGAGAATCCTGGCCTACACTGCCTTCTAGTCTCTCTCCCAGAAGAAAACAAATAGGTCCTCTTCCCAGGCTTCTCCTGGGGAGCTGTGGCTGATCACTTTCTCCAAGATGTTGTGGTTAAACTTGGAATGTTTCTATCATCTGGTATGAGGCAGCAGTTTTCTACTGAAGTTTTCCCTACCATGGGGTAGTATTGTTTTAAGAGACCAAGAAAACAAAATGTGGTGTCTTAAGCTTTGGGTAGGGGAGAGATCTCAGGGAGGTAACATGATTTTCCTTGGCTGTCTTGAATCTGCCCTGTTGAGAGGGTCCCCTTGTTGCCAGAAAGAGGGACCCCAGACATGCTGCCTCATGTGAACAGCTTTGATCACTCATACTAAAGTCCACCAAATCTTTGCTGTGGGAGACGGGGACTGTCACAAATGATCTTGAAAGTCATTTCTAAAGGAACATTCCAAGAGAACATTCTAAAAGAACAACAGGGATCATAGAAGTTTTAAGCATAAATATGTCATACTAAGATTTGTAGGCGGATAAGGTGGTGGAGGGGTGTTAAGGGGACAAGTATGGTCTCCTTGCAAAAAATGGGACTAGGTTGGGTCAGAAACAATGCATGCTAGGAAATCAATCAGGGGAGCAGGTAAGAGAGATTCAGTGGCAGCTTGAATTAGGACACTGATGCTGGTTACAGGGAGAAGCAGGCAGATTTTCAGAGATATTTAATATAGAGGAAATATGAAAAACAATACTAATATATAACACTTAACTATGTGCCAGTCTGTCTTTCTGTCTGTCTGTCTGTCTCTGTCTCTCTCTCTCTCGCTCGCTCGCTCTTTGTCTCTGTCTCTCTCTGTCTCACCTCTTACAAGATAACCTTATGAGGTAGATACCATTGCAGAGGCCATTTCACTGATGAAGAAATTTGGGCACAGAAAAACTAATTATATGCTGATTGGATGGAAGTATGAGAAAGGGAGGGAGGGAAGAAGGAACTAGGGAGAGAGTAAGGAGAACATGTAGTTTCTGACGAGTACTGGATAGATATTGGTGCCACTTTTTGAGATAGGGGTATGGGAGGAGAGGCAGGTTCTTCTGGGAAGGAGACAACAAATTTTCCTTGGACAGATAGAGACATCTAGCCATATTTCCTTAATGTCCTTCCTTTAAAGAAACCAGTGCATTTTTCTCTTTCCAGAAAGAGAAGATATGCCAGTGTGGACACAGGGCGGGTTCAGGGATATGGGTTACCTGCATGGACTATTTTTAGGGCTCTAAATTGGGCCAAGCCATGAGATATATATTGTGAAAGAAAAGGCCTTTGATTTTACGTGACTAGACACCACCCCATGCATTTAATTGCCATGTTTTACAAGTAAAGCCACTTCATTTGAAAAAGATTCATCACTCAAGAGATGAGAATAAATCAAGGAAATACGTGTTTAGACAGTTGCTAAAAATCTGCAGTTTAACCCAAGAGACCAGAAAGGTTTTTGTTTCCTAGGCACATAACAATTTAATGGTATATTAAAATGTATATTATGTAC
Organism: Dipodomys ordii; assembly: GCF_000151885.1. Taxonomy (NCBI): domain Eukaryota; kingdom Metazoa; phylum Chordata; class Mammalia; order Rodentia; family Heteromyidae; genus Dipodomys; species Dipodomys ordii. Next base: position 4,452,648 of record NW_012267279.1, on the reverse strand, counting down.
CTGATTGGTCCACAGGGTAATTATGTATTTTAAGAACACGTGTCTCACATCCCTCAGCACCGTACAATCCATCAAGTAACTGGATACTTACAACATATGTTCTGCGTAGTAAGAGTCGTTTTACAAACCCTCGTTAAAGAGAACGAAAGTTAAAAGCATCAGCTGCAGCCCATTTTTCAGAAGTGTTTATGCCAAGCAAATGTAGACAAAGGAAAACAAAGCAGGGTAGGAAATGGCCTTCGTGGAGCCTCTTCCCGGCCTGGGTGGACTTCACGGCTGAACTGGGACCAGGAAAAACAGACTTTGGGCTCACTTGGTCACCTTCTACAGGTAGGCTAGAAGCTGTGGAGAAAGGGGAGAAGGAGGGGTGATAGCACTGGCACAGGTTATAGCCTCCAGGGAAAAATTCACACTTCCCCAACAAGAATGAAAAGCAGGTGTTCTGGCAACTGACTGGCAAATGAGAAGGAGAGGGCCAACTTCCAACTTACTCTGGGGAGTTTTGTTGGCCAAGGGGTTGGACCCAGAGATGAGGTGAGTTAGAAACTTAAGGGGGTACCCCAGAAGGAGGGATAAGATCCTCTTACAAACTTTGGAGAGGATGCATGTCCACAGCTTGAGACCCCTGAGCTCTTCCGGCCTCAGTGCTTTCCAAGGAGGCAGAGACTTATAAAATCTTTGTTTTCTTAGTATTCCGGCTCCAACTTAGTCTTCCTAAAGTGCTGTTTGCATATTAACTCTTTCAGGCTACAAGCAAACAGAGATCTGCCAAGCATGCATTTTTTTCCCCAGTCTTGGCGTCTCTTTAAGTGCTTGGCTGGGAAATAGGAGGAACCAAAGCTGCCTGTAAATGGAATGCATTGGTGGAAAAGGGAGGTGAAGAGCTTTCTGAGCCAAGGTGACCTAGACTGCATCTTAAACATTAGAAGAGCTACCTGGGATAGGGTGGCCGCTAAGGAACACCAGTGGGGTGGACAGAAATTAAGTGATTCACCAAAGACTAAAGATGCAAGAGAAGAGAAAGAGAAGGAGAAGGGAGGGAGAAAGGAAAGAGGAAACAAGAATAGAAAGGAGAAGAGAGGAAGTAATCATTGAAGGGGGAATTTTGGAACATAGGAGAAAAGGAAAGCAAAACTTTCAAAGGAAAAGTCAAGCTGTCTAATTTGGGCTTTAGATGGGCTAGACAATGCTTAGCTGCTTCGGGTCATTTTCCCCCCTCATATCTAGGAGGAATTTCACCGTGGAGCAAGAGGTGGCCGTGCCCCTCTTGTTTCTCTGTGATGTTGGAACAAGTTGTAGCAGCAGCTACTATCTGGGAACTGGGGAATTCTTTTGACGTTAGTTTTGGACACTGTCCTAATCAGCTTTAAAGTATGACACAGATGCATTCTTGCAATGTTTAATGTCTAAAGTCATTGACGCTGCTGGGCAAGGAAGGAAATGGGCTGTGTGAAATGCCTGAGTGGGTCTTGGCACAGCCTTACTGACTTAAGAAATGACCGTGACCTCAGCACCTGTATATCAGGTAAGTCTGCCAAATAGCCCTGGGCTTTTAAATGGACCACATATTCATCACCAGGAATGTGCAGCAGCCCTGGATGGAGGCAGGGGGCTGACTCCACTTCGCCATCCGACAGTGTTTACTTCACAAGCACACACCATGTACAAGCGTGGCTGTGTATCATGCCTGATGCGCCCCACGAAGGCAGGCTTTAGTGACTTCCTCCATAAAGGGAAAATCGAGCATGGTTTCCATAAATGCCTTTCATTTATTTATTTATGTATTTATTTAATTTTGCAGGGCCTGAAGCCAGGCCATGTACATGCTAAGGAAGTGTTTTTCCAGTGAGCTATGTCCCCAGCCCAGTGATTTTACTTTTTCTGTTAGAAACAGAATTTCACTATATACCCCACTCTGGCCTAGAACTTGTGATTTTCCTGGTTCAGATTTTCAAGTGTTGGGATTACAGGCATGTGCCACCAACCCTGGGTGCCTTTGTAGAACAGTAGTGTCCTTGCTGAACTGTAGCAGGAGCTTGTTTTTTGCAGGACACCAGTTTGCTATCCATCCAGACTGAATTCTTCTCAGTGTATAGGCAGCTCAGCTTATATACAGGAGAGCAAAGTGGCCCCAAATAGTCAATACAGAACCCTAGAAAGACAGTCTTCTTTCCTTCGTACGTTTTGTTACTCCTCTTACATCTAACACATAACAGGTGCTGTAAGGAGTATGAGGTGAGGAGATTCATGTGTCCACAAAGCTGATGGTCTTATTTGGGAAACATTCATGAAAAATAAATCGACAATTACTTAGCATTTGTTCAACCTTGCACTATAGAGTAAAGTTTAAGGCATGTTGTAAGCCGAAGATAGAAGTGACCAAAACAGACCAGAATCTTGGCTTTCAGGAAGTTTAAGGAGGCAGAGAGGAATAATAACTAAATTATATGGCATCTTATACCAGATGCTGCTGGCTCACACTTGTAATCCTAGCTACTCAGGATGCTAAGACCTGAGGACTGTGCTTTAAAGCCCGCCTAAGCAGAAAAGTCCATGAGGCTCCATCTCCAATTAATGAGCAAAAAAACTGGACTGGAGGTATGGCTCAAGTAGTACAGCATTATCCCTTAGCAAGAAAGCCAAGTAAGAGCACAAGGCCCTGGGTTCAAGCCCCAGTACTATCTTACATACATGTACACACACTTGTGCAAGTGCGTGCATGTGCAAGCATGCACATACCACATACACACATACCAACCTGGTCAACAGTGGCTGTTGACCTGTAATCCTAGCTACTGGGAGGCTGAGATCTGAGGTTTGAGATTATAGCTAACCCAGGAAGAAAGCCTATGAGATTCTTATCTCCAGTTAACCACCAAAAAGCCACAAGTGGAGCTGTGGCTTAAGTGGTAGAGCATCAGGCTTGAGTAAAAAAGCTAAGGGACAGTGCCCAGACCCAGAGTTCAAGCCCCAGTACCAGCACACACGTACATACACACAGAGCAAAAACAAAAGAGACTGTGAGAGAGATGAATCAAGGAAGACATTTGCACTTTTATATAAGGTGGCTGAGGAAGGCCTTCATGGAGAGAGGACAATTAATCAAAGCCATAAAGGAGGGAAGAGATTCCAGGCTTGACAAATGACAAGTGCTAAGAAGCTGGGACTTGCATGTCAGGGAGTTGTGTGTAGCTGAGCAGAGAGCCAGGAGATGGCTGAGCTCAGAGAGGGAGGGGCAGAGCAGGGCCAGAGCAAGTAGGGCCTTCTTTACAGGTAATTATAAGGACTGTGGCTCAGCCAGAAAGGAATGAGACGTTGTTGGATGGTTTTGAGTGGAGGGGAAGAAGATGCTTATTTTTAATTCAGCTCATTCCTGCTACTGTGTTGAGAACAGACTATATATAGTTTCATCGGAGAGTGAGGCTGGCGCAGAAAAGCTCTAGAAGCATATTGGTCAGCGTTCTCCAGAGAAACTGAACCAAGAGAAAATAGAAGCTAGCAAGGTGATAGGTAGGCAGATAGACAGATAATTGTGTAAGATGATTTACTCAATTCTGGAGGCTGAAAAGCACCAGATTTGCCAAGCTGGAGCATCAGGAAAGCCAGAGTTCTAGTCTAAGCCCCAAGCCCCAAGCCCCAAGACCCAGGAGCACTGATGTCTCAGGGCCAGGGAAGATGGATGCCATGGCTCAAAAGGAAGCAGATTCATCCTCTTCCTCATGCTTGTCCTGTTCTGGCCCTTAGTCAGTTGGGCAATGCCTATCCACCTACTCATTTAAGTGCCAGTGTCTCATAAAAATACCCTCATAGACAAAGAAGTTAGTGGTAGTGGTACAGACCTATAATCCTAGCACTTAAAAGGCTGAGGTAAAAGATCTCAAGTTCCATGCCAGCCACGGCTATAGAACAAGACTCTGTCTGAAGAAAGAAAAGAAAAAAGAAAAGACAAGAAAAGGGGAGACGTACTGTTCTACTAGCTATCTGGGCATTCCTTGGCCCCAGTCAAATTGACATATAGAAATAACCATTACAGGAAGTAACCCAGAGAGGCGAGAAAGAGGGGGAAGGAAGATGGAAATGTGAAGGGGAGGGAGGGACAACAGGAAAGGAGAGGAGAGAGGAAGAAAAGGAGAGGAAAGGCAAAGGAAAGCAGCAGGTCACTTGGCAAAGAGGGAAGCTGTTGAAGAGAAAGTATCTGGGGAGGGCAGCGGGTGGAGGGAAGCCCTACCCATACCAAGTGCCTGTGGCTCATTCCTGTAATCCTAGCTACTCAGGAGGCTGAGATCTGAGGATCTTCATTCAAAGCCAGCTAGGTGAGAAAGTCTGTGAGACTCTTATCTCCTGTTAACCACCAGAAAACCAGAAGTGGTGCTGTGGCTCAAAGTGGTAGAGTGCTAGCAGTGAGCAAAAGAGCCCAGGGACTGTGCCCAGGCTCCAATTGAAGCCCCATGACCGAAAAAAAAAACAAAAGCAAAACCCTACTCATTTTCTTTGCCCCTTAGGAGCCAGTGAGAGTAGGCTGGCTTTCTTAGTTGGCAAACACTGAATTATTCCAAGTGGCTCTTACACTCAGGCCCACCCATCATCAGGCTGGTTGGTAAGGTCAAGTTTCCTCTCTGGCAGTTGGTCTCCAAGAGCCTGTTGGACCATAGTTGCTCAGTTAATGTGTGCTGAATTTTTGTCCCTCTGTATTCTCTGTATGTTCTACTTTGGTGCCAATCTTTGAAAGTCTTTCATTTTACCTCTTCTCCTGCTTCTCTGGAGCAATGGATTTTCTGTCTTTAATCTTTGAAAGACTCTGAGCTTTCTTTATTACCTTATTCTGTAGTGTGCCGGTGACCCCATATCATTCTTCATTAGTGTGATAGAGACCAAGGGCTCGTGCACTTCAGGGCAGCAAGCAGGACCTCTCTCACTGAAGTCTCCCAGTAGTTCCAGAGATTTTGCTGGTCGCTTACAACAGACTTTGGGAAAGATAATTAGGAAATCTTTTCCTCAGAGAAGCCTAGGCCACCTTTCTACCCAACCTGTATTAGTCACTTCAAATGGTTATAACAAAACACTTTAGATTGGATGGCTCAGATAGACATTTATTTTCTCTTTGTTATGGAGATTGAGTGTGTGTTGCACAGTTGGATTTAGGTAAGACTTCTCTTAGGCACTTGCTCATTTTTTTTTTTACTTCTTTATACTTACTTTGAATTGGAGTATGCTCTCTCTCCTCCCTTCCTTCTGATTTACCTCTTCTTTTCCTCCTCTTTTCTCTTCCTTCTCTTCTTTCTCCTCCTCTTCTTCTTCCTCTTTCTCTTCCTTCCTTTTCCTCCTCTTTCTCTATGTCCTCTTTATCCTCCATGTCCTCCTCCTTCTTTCCCCAGAACTGGGACTTGAACTCATGGCCTCATGCTTTTGTTCATTGCTTTGGTGCTCTACCACTTGAGCCATGTTTCCAGTTCCAGGGTATTTTTTTTGCTGGTCAATTAAACAACTTGGCAGCAAATTGTACACAGCTGTATGCCAAATTCCAATAACCCTAACACTGTTGGAGTGGCTGTATGTTACCGTGCAGCAAAAATTCATTTTATAAACCATTCTAAACCTGGTTGCTCTCCTGCTGAGGGTTTGCAGCCCACCACTGGCACATCACCATATTAGTTCATTGACTGCCTGGCTTCCTATGCTCAACTTGAACCAATCAAGAACAGCAGTTTTCTACATTTCTTCTACTGAGTAAAGGAATCCTGTACTGCCAAATGATGTCAGTTATGGTCTGTATAGAAGATGGAAGCCCCAGAAGATGATAATTTAGCTGGAAAAACTCCCATCACCTGGTGACAATTGCTGTCACTGTTATGTCATGGCACAAAACCGATATAAATAAAGCCTATGGTGTTGCCAGTCATACGAAAGGATCACACATATAATATATACAGTACATAATGCTTGATGATAAATAATGATTTATTACTGGCTTGTGCACTTACTATGCTATACTCTTTATCACTATTTTAGAGTGAATTTCTTCTACTTGCATAAAAAACGAAGAGTTGACAATCGTATATCATGTTGCAGCAGCAGCAACTTTATATGTCTTATATCAAGAGGCCGCATGGAGAGTTTGTGTGGGTACCTTCTGATGTTTGCATGACAACAGCATCTAGGTGCATTGCTCTGCAGTATCCCCATTGCCTGGCAATATATGACTGCATTTCTATCTGCAAGGTAGGACTGGGTATGAGAAGGATAAGGAAAATTTAATGTGAGCTAAACTCTCGGGCCAAAGCAGGCACACCACCAAGAATGGCATTACAGATGGGCACTGGTAGCCATACTCAGTAGTCGGAGAGAAGAAGAAAAGGCAAGAGTCCAGAAGAGTGTCCTGCATAGATCGTGTCTTCTGACTGTCTACTGGAAACCCATCCTCCATGGATCTCTATGTACAGAAGTGGTACCAAGACCTGGTCAGTGGAGACCAGCTATTCTGTGACCAAGAAGTGATGAACATGAAGGCAGAGCAAGGAGGACCCCAGTAGGAGGTCAGAATGGAATGGGACAAGGAGTGAAGCAGAGAACAGGAGAAGGTAGGCATGTAGTTCAGTGGCAGAGGAGTTTGGCATGGGTTTAAACCCTGGTACCCACAAGAAAGATAATAATAATAAAAGTTAAAAGTATAGAAGAGCATGTATCTTGGGTAGGTTAGATTTTATACTACATTGCCAATTCAGCCTCTGGTTAGGAGTTCCCTAACAGGAGGGATTAACAAGGACTAAGTGGGAAGAAAGTGAGAGTAGTTCAAATACATAGGCTTTGACTTTTACCTAGGCTTGGGATTTGATAGGTGTGCTTCTGTGTGGCTCCTGATGAGAAATAAGAGTCAGAACCAGTCAATAGTGCTATGGATATCCAGCTCTATCTTATATTACCAGGAGTTTTGGCTTTTTGTTTTTGTTGGTCTTGGGGCTTTGACTCAGAGTCTGGGTGCTGTCAATGAGCTTTCTTGCTCAAGATTAGTGCTTTACCACCTGAGCTTAGCTTTACTTCCAGCTTTTTGGTGGTTAAGAGTCCCATGAACTTTTTCTTGCCCAGTCTGGCTTTGAACCTCTATCCTCAGATTCCAGCCTCCTGAATAGTTAGGATTACAGATGGTGAGCCACACAGCACCCAAGGCTTTGATTTTGATTTTACTTGTCAACACTGGAGAATGAACTCAGGGCCTCTCTCTTAGACAGACAGACAGACAGACAGACAGACAGACAGACAGACAGACAGACAGACAGACAGACAGACAGACAGA
>NW_012267279.1:4415871-4445307 GCF_000151885.1 Dipodomys ordii | reverse complement strand
ACAGACAGACAGACAGACAGACAGACAGACAGACAGACAGACAGACAGACAGACAGACAGACAGACAGATAGATAGACAGATAGATAGATAGATAGATAGATAGATAGATAGATAGATAGATAGATAGATAGATAGATAACTACTTGAGCCAAACCCCTATTTAGTTTGTTTTTCAGTGTTTTTGCTTTTTCCCAGGGTCAATGTAAGCTCATAATCCTACTTTTGTCACTTGTGTCGCTGGCATTACATGCAAGCGCTACCATTCCCAGTTTGGTTTTGTGTAGTCTAGCTAGCTTTCAACTCTTCATTTTCCCCATAATTTTTGTTATTCAACTATATCAATCTTGTGCTTGTGGTTTGTCCAAGCTCAGCTTCTTGTCCGTCTTCTACTTCCTCTCACTTACCTATAGTTTTACATTTGTGAGTTTGTTCACCAAGAAAAGTGGGCTAGTGTAGTCTGTGAAATTTAAAATAAGTAATTTATGACTAGCTTAAGGGCTTTTCTTCTCATCTTTTTTCCCCCTTTATTTTAGAGATCTAAATGACAATAGTAACAAGAAATAAGATCTCATAATTTTCTGTCTCAGTTAACATTATGTATGGAAGAATCTTTCCTAATTAACTATTAGGAATAGTTAAACATCAAGGATTAACTATTTTAGAATGAGAAATTGAAAAACAAGTACAAATAGATAAATGTGTGCATTAATTTCAAATGCAATGCTGTGTAGAGGTCATTAGAAATGGAAAGGGCTGCTATTACCACTCACATTCCTCTTATTTTTCAATGGGCAAGAATGAAAATTTTTATATACTAGAATCCATAAAGGCTCAATGAACCTAAACAAAGAGCCGTTTTATGTATTGCAAGCCCAAACATGTTATTTTTTTTATCAGCATACATTACTTAAGGAGGGGAATTTCATTGTGACATATCCACACATGTTTATAAAGTATTTCAATCGGCTTCACTTCCTCCATTACCCTCCCTTCCCTCCTCCCCCAGTCCTAAAACAATTTCAACATGTTTCATTGTTCTATTCTCATACATATAAACAATCCACTTTGTCCATCAAAATGTAAGTTATTTTGAATAATAAACATACAGATGAATGGATTATAGTAAAAACCAGAAATGGGAAACCGAGATAGCTATTTTCACTATTTACATCAAAAGAAAGAAAAGCGTCACTCATTTATCACAATGCAGTCAGTCAAAATAGGGAATTTAGGCCAAAATACCCAAACATGACCCAGCCTTTCAAATTTATTGGTCTTTACAAGCCAAGTTACTAATTCTCTCTCATCTTATGCTGAGTACAAGGGAAAAATTGATTTAATTTCAAAATCAGGTCACCACATCAACAGTTTTGAAATCAATTTTTATAATGTAATGGCTGATTTCTTCATAGTTCACCAAAACACCAGCTCTTGACCTATTTATAACCTTCATTTTGATATAATAAAATGTGGTGGGGAGTTTTAAACCCATTGTACTCTTTTAAGTGAGTTAAATGAGCTTTTTAAAAATCTTTGCTTATTTTACACTGCTACCCATGATTCAGATACATAGCCCAATTTGAGCAACTCTCTTTTTTCTGTATGAAAGCATAGATATTTACAGTTAGAAAGATATAAGAAGTAAACTAGTTTATAATAATCAGGGCTTTGGGGGTTGCAAGTAACCAAAAACGAACTTGAACCAACTTGGGGGAAAAAAGGGGAAATCCACTGGAAGAAGACCAGAGTGTCTCAGCTAACTGCAGGCAAGGTAAGGGTACTTATGGGAATCAGAAACACCTGATCTAAATGCCATAAAATTATTTGTCTCTGCTATGCACTGCATATTTACATCTTAGATGTCACCTGGCTGCTAAACAGTTCTGAGCACCACTCTACAAAGATCTACTACCACAGAGATATAAAAACAAAATCCCAAGGTAGAACTTTGATTGGCTCAGCTTAGATTAGGTGCCTATACATGGACCAATCAACTGTGATCAGGAAAGTAGAGTCAGTAAGAACATGATTGTCCTAATAGTTGGAGTATTGGAGTATTATTCCAAGAAGAAACAGGGAGGAGGAGGAATAGACTCTTCCTTCCAAGAATTCCCATTTTACAGAGGTGAAAACTGACACTCACATAAAATGACTTGCTCAAGGGTACTATATTTATCCTCAATTCTTCTGGCCCTTAGTTTGGCTCACTCCATGTCCTTTATTCTATAGGGTCTCATTCTGGTCTTATGTTGTGGTTAAACTCCAGTTTGCTAAAATTATAACTCTATCAGTTCCTGTTGTCTGGTTTTGTTTTATTTTCTTACTGGGGGGGATGTCCACTTGAAGTGGGAATCCCCCTCTTGCTTTCTTGCCTGTCAGTCTCTAGGGCTCATTTTGGATGAATGCATAGTTATCATAAAAAAATCTTACATTGAAGGTAATGTTCCGTGTGCCCCAAAGTGTGCAAATGCTTTGTGTCCATTCACTTGTTCAATCTTCAAAACAATCCTTTGAGGGAAGTATCAACTGAATTATCATTTCCATTTTGCAGATTAGAAAAAGAGTCACAGAGAAGCTGATTAACTTGTTCAAAATCATAGCGTGGGAAGGGTTGGAAGCAGAACTTGAACCCAGGCAGTATGGTTCCCATGTCCTTGCTGTTCTCCATTGCAGTTCTGTTCTAAGACAAACATCTCTAGCCTGTGGCTTAGTGTCTGGGACTCTTTGGATGCTTGTGGCCCTCAGTGTTGCCTGTCTGTGGTGCTTTTGTTGACTGGTCTGATCATCCTGCCTTCCACTGTAACCACCCTGGTCCCTTGCCACTGGTGTCTGAGCTGCAATGTCTTGCCCTGTGGCCTGCCTTTACCACTGCCGACAGCTGCTGGTTCACTGACTGCTTCTGCACTCTTGTTGCTGTACCAGCAAGGGGGCAGATCCATTTCCAGGGGTTTTGCTCTCAGAACTTGATGTTTAGCATGTCTTCAAGGTGACAGACTCTCCTTACAAGAATCTGAGCTGTGTTAGTGGCTCATGCCTGTAATCCTAGCTACTCAGGAGGCTGAAATCTGAAGATCACAGTTCAAAGCCAGGGAGAAAGTCCATGAAACCCTTATCTCCAATTAACCACCAAGATGACAGAACTAGAGCTGTGGCGCAAATGGTAGAGTGCTAGCCTTGCGCAAGAAAGCTCAGGGCTAGAGCCTAGGCCCTGAGTTCAAGCCCCAGGACCGGTACACACAAAAAAATCTGAGCAAGTTCAAGGGGGACAAAGGTTATAGTACCCCTTTGCAGACTGGGGTAAAACCCCACAAACACAGTCCTAGGTGACACAAGGAGGGTTACTTCAACTGTGGATGAGTTTTCTGTCCTTCTGAGTTGGGGACAGTCATTGTCTCCTGTTTAGAGGATCTGAGAGCTGGGCTCAGATGAGGCTCCTTACCTTTGTGACCTTGGGAGGGAAACATGGTCACTGCTCCATGCCTTGATTTTCCTATGTACAAAGATTATAAAGCTCTAGCAATATCTGCCTTAATATCTTTTAGTGGCAATTGAGATGTTATGTTAAACCTCACACCAGACTACCAGCATAAAACAAATTTCTATTATCGTTATTATCTTATTTTTAATTCTGGTGGCTAGAGACCTGACTTTCAGATTCTCAAATCTTTATCATTTGCGAAGGATTTTAGCCACAAAAGCTATGCTTTTTGTTAAAATTTTAATCATTCTTTCCCCATCATTTCTTCGGTCTCAGTCACGAGGAGTGTTTCTAGAGGGTGTGTATTTGGTACTCTAGACTACACGTAAGAGTATTCTTCCTGCAGAAAAGGACAAATGCAAACAAACAAAGGAAAGAACTGACCAAAGTAATGACAGTTCATAGGAGAGTGAGAGATGTCCGTGTCAACTTTAAACACAGTGTGAATGAAAGTTTGCTTTAAAACAAGTAGATAACTGTAGCCCCTCTTGAAAAAAAGCAGAGGTCGTACATTCCCTAGAGACCTAATTTGAAACTATTTCTTCTGTGTTCTGCAGCATCCAAGCACCAAAGACAATGCAGAAGTCTGTGACTCCTCTAGCTAAGATGGCATGGCCTACATATAAGTTTGGGGCAAATCCTCTTCCTTCTTTCCTTCTAAGTGGAACGAGAGCACACTTCCCAGAGGTAAAATGCTATGAAACCCTATTGTGTTTGTTTCTCTTCTCAGGAATTCTTGAGTCTTTATGGAGACAGGAGTTTTCTTAGGGAAAATAAAAATCCAAAACCCAAACCAAGCAAAAAAAAACGAAACCATTGTGCAGCCCTGGTTACCTGTAACAGAAAAATAAAGCAGGAATTGGAAGGACTAGACTATGAGAGATTGTATCCAAACCAGTACCTAGAGAAGGGAAGGAGAAGCATACAGAAAGCAGAGAAAATTGCAGGACCCAAAATTAAGCACACGGGGAATAAAATAGTATGTGTGGCAGGGAGACAGAGACAGGAAGGGGGAGGGAGGGAGGGAGGGAGGGAGGGAGGGAGAAAAAGGGGTGGAGGAGGAAGGAAGAGCGCAGAGCACACGAGCTAAGCAGGGTCAAGCGGGAGGAACAGGCCAGAGTAAGACAGGAGCCAGCGTGGAGGAGTCCCCTGAGCAAGGCCCAAGGAAATTCCAGCGACTGGAGATTCAGATCCGAAATAGAAAGGGACCCAAATAAGCCTGTGGATCGTGCTTCTGCATCCACGGCCACTGAGGTGCTGTGTAGAATAGATGGAATTCTCCAGGCTTCCACCGAAGCCGGTGGAGGGTTACACGTGGCCAGCCACAGGGCGGGGGGCGGGGGGGGGGACCCCCAGGCGGAGCCCGGACCGACCCTCGCACTCCCTGCCCGCCTCCCGGCCGGGGAGTCTCCCCGGGCAGAGTGATTGCAGGGAGGGAGGGGATGGGGGGGCTGCAGGAGGTTGTCAGCGGCGACTGCCACCCTGGCCAGACGCCTGGTTCCATTGGCGCCCCGCCCCTCTGTGGACGACCAGGCACCCGGAATCGGTCCAAGGCCACCCCAGGCTGGGGGGTGGGGGTGGAGGGGTTGCAGCGCCCCTGCCCCGAGCCAGAGCCGTCTCCAGTTCCGGGAGCAGGAAGCGGGGCTGGCGTCCGGGTTCCGTGCGGTGGCTCCTGCTGGCTGCCTGGCGCTTGCTGCTGGGTTTGGGACATTATGACGCACCCTCTTGGTATTAGAACACTTCACCTTCTATTTATAGACCCTCCTCCAACCGCAGACCTCGCTCCTTCCCTCCATCGGGAGGGGGGGGGGATATCCTACCTACAGTGCAAAATCTATTGCACACACAGCCATCGATTGGGAAGAATTCTATTCTGTGCATCCTTTTAGAATTCCAAGTTTCAATTGCGGAGCGAATCTTTGCTCTCCCTCTGGCAACAGGGAATCCCCTCGTTTTCCAAGACCTGGAAATTTACACAACTTCATTCTTACATAGCCTCCTAAACGTGTCAAATAAATTCGTCTCTTGTGAGTTCATGAAATAGTCTCCCAAGAACGTGCTCAAAGCCAGGTAAGGCTTACAGGGGTTGAGTTCAGGGAAGGAGGTTTCTAGCTTGATTTGTTGTATCTGCCACAATCCAGCTGTTTTAAACTTAGAATTTATTCAGGAGAAGAGCCTGTGTCAAAGGGAGAACACTGCACATTTTAAACGAAACCAAAGTTTAGTCTTCAAGTGTTTTGGCTTGTTGTTAATTGTGTTTTTTAAGTATCAGCTTTATGCTTTGAAGTGTATGATACCCGGGTAATTATCGATGGTTAAAAATAATTCTTACCTTGTCACATTAACATTTGTGGGAATTAAAATAGGATTCTTTTTAAAAAATACTAATATATTTCTCATCATTTCATTGTTTGTGCTGCAGTCAACCAAAAGAGGAAGCCTGGCAATCATCTTTCATCCTGGTTTTATTCAGTTTCATTTTCTAAACATTAGAAAGTCCCATCCACAGGCTCCTGCCCTTTAGATTTAGGGGGGAAGGATTGGGTGTATATGCACAGATGCATGCTTGTGTTTAAAAGCTTAGCTAACTACAGCTTGATTCTCATTTGAATCCACCTATAACCACAGAATGAAAGCAGAATAATGTATGATATGCCAGTGCTTGCTAACTTTAACCTAGTCTATGAAGGAGGAGGAGGACTGGGGGAATAGGATATATCAAATAATAATATTATATATAACAGTTTTGCTATGGAGAGTACTGTACCCTAGTTCATATAAGTACTTAGAAGATGACTACAACAATTGGTACAGTATGTTATGAAATATCCACCTGATTGTAGGACTCTATTATAGAGACAATTTGGCAATCAATACCTTGGCTGGAGGCATGATCAAGTAATAAGCAAGAAAGCTTAGATTTTGAGGCCTTGGGTTCAAGCCTGGATATTGGCACACAAATATAAAAATGTACATATGCTTATATCCAGCTCCTTAAAAGCATAAGCTACAGAATCAGTGTATGTATATGATATCATTAGTTGTTGCAGTGCATTTGCTAGCAAAAAGAATGTCCTTCATTGTGGGTGAGGATAAAAGAAAAAAGTGGAAGAGAGGAAGGGAAGGGGTAACATTGTCCAAAAAGAAATGTACTCATTATCTGGCTTATGTTACTGTAACCCCTCTGTACACCATCTTTAAAATAACAATAAAATATAAAAATTGTAAAAAGTTCTATAACGGTGGAGCATTTATAGGATAAGCTAACATGTATCTTTGAAGATGAAAGCAACTCCTTTTGTTGTTTAATTTGTGCTGCTCCTGGGGTTTGAAATCAGGGCTTGGGTGCTATCCCTGAGCTTTTTTTCCTCAAAGGAAGTTCTCTACCATGTGAACAAGAACTGCACTTACAGCTTTTTGGTAGTTTAACTGGCTGGCTTTGAACCTTGATCCTCAGAACTCAGCCTCCTGAGTAGCTAAATAATAGTCCTGAGCTACCCATGCCTAGCCACAACCTCTTTTCATACTGACAAAAAAGTAACTCTAACATAGGAGGAGGAGGAGGAGGAGGAGGAGGAAGAGGAGGAGGAGGAGAAGATGATGATGCACATCTATAGTCCCATGCTGGAAGCTGAGGCAGGAAGATCACTTGAGCCCAGGACTTTGAGGCTAGCTTGGACAATGGAATGAGGCTCTGTCTCAAAAAGAAGAAAGAAAGAAAGAAAGAGAAGAAAGAAAGGGAGAAAGAAAGAGAGAAAGAAAGAAAAAAGAAAGGAAGGAAGAAAGAGAAAGGAAGGAAGGAGAAAGAAAAAGAGAAAGAGAAAGAAAGAGAAAAGAAAGAAGAGGAACAATATATACTGCCATTTACATTAGAGAAATAAGTACATGTATATATTAACTTGTATATGTATTCAAATATATATATAAGTGGCAACAATGTTTGCCTCCTGAAAGGTATTTGGGAGCCTAGGATGGGAGAAATATTGCTATTGTCTATCCTTTGTACCTTTGACATTTGTTCTATAAGCGTTTATAATCTGCTTACAATTATTATTACAGTTGTACAAAAAGGTTGTCAAGTTCAATGCATCAAGTGCAATGTATCTTGATCAATGCTACCCCTTCCATCATTCTCTCCCTTTTTCCCCCTTCACATATCTACCCTCAAGTTATATAGTTCAGTTTTTACATAATGTGCAATGAGAATAATGGCTGCATTTGCTCACCCTCCTTCCTTTCGTGTCTGCTTACAATTTTTAAACTAAAAATACCTTTAAATTCTTTTCTAAAATGACTCACATATGGCAGCTCTCTCTCTCTTGTTTCTCTCTTTTTCTCTATGTGTAAGTGTGTGTGTGTGTGTGTGTGTGCGTGTGTGTGTGTGTGTGTGTGTGTGTGTGTGTGTGTCCTGGGGTTGAACTTAGTATCTCAAGCTATCACTCAGCCTCTGTGTTGGCACTCTACCATTTGAGCCATGCCTTCAGCCCTGCTTTATGCTGGTTATTTTTTTAGTTTTTTTTAATTTAATTTAATTTTTTGTGAACATACTGTACAGAGGGGTTACAATTACATGGGCAGGATAATGCGTACATTTCTTATCAAGCATTGCAGCCTCCTCCTTTGCCCCCCCCCACCCAGTCATTTCCCCCCTGCCTCCCCTCCCCCCACACCAATGTTGTAAAGCTCGTTTTGGACATGACAACTTGTACTTCTCATTGTTACAACAGGTCCACCCGTATCCTTAAACGACTTGTTTTTCCCCATCTCCTCCACATATGCTGGTTATTTTGAAGATGGGGTTCCACAGACTTTTCTGTCTGCCTGCCTTTAAATCACAATGCCCTGGACCTCAGCCTCCTGAGTAGCTACAATACAGGTATGAGCCACTAACACCTAGCTGGTAAGATCTCTCTTTAATTTATAGGTGTGTTACTCATTGGAGGGGAATTTTTTATTCTTTGACTTGACTGTAAAGTCCTGTAAGATACTCAGTGTTGGATGTGTTGAAGATGATTGTTATTTTGGAGAAGTTTATTAGGAAACATCTTAGTTTCTATTCAGGAAACAGCTACAACAACAGCTAAATTCTCACCCTCAGCACTCTTAATCTAACTGGACTAAATCTATGAAGCATCATAGAAATACTTTGCTGGAACCTTACTCAGCTATACTATCAGCACTTTAAAAGAAGGCACTGTCATTCATATTTTCCCTCTATTTTCGTGGCATGTTTTGGGTGGGAACAATGGCAGGGTGAGATCTACTGAGTACCCATTATGAAATAATTCTTTTTTTTGGGGGGGGGGGTCCGGTCATGGGGCCTGAACTCTGGACCTGGGCGCTGTCCCTCAGCTCTTCAGCTCAAGGCTAGCGCTCTACCACTTGAGCCACAGCACCACTTCCGGCTTTTTTCTTTTTGCTTATGTGGTGCTGAGGAATCGAACCCAGGGCCTCATGCATGCAAAGCAAGAGCTCTACCACTGAGCCACCTTCCCAGCCCCTATGAAATAATTCTTTAAAGAAAGATATAGCTCTATTTTGTGTTGCACCAGACTAAAACAAAGGCTTGTTTCTCATATTTCCTTTCTGCATTTCTTTCTATGCCATAGATAGAATCGTGAGATGTCAGTGAGGTAGTATATGCAGAGTGCTTCTGCCTTAGTTATAAAAGTGAGAAAGACCAGAGGTGGGTGTTATCCAGGTTATGGCAGAAATAAGTCCCCCATTTTCAGCCCCATTGCAGATGTTTCTGGTGAGTTGATGTACATTTGTGTGGTTACCCGTCTGCACAGCAGTAGAATGGGTGCAGGATTAGTGTTGCCTGAGTGGGTTCCCTAACTGAATTCAGCACTGAAGTCTTGTGAGGATGATGATCATGAAGATTAAGGGGATGGTAGAAGAGAGATTTCTCTGAGCAAATGGAAATAATTCTGGTTTATCTGTATATGTGCTGATATGCATACAGCATTTTCCCAGAGCATAGCAAGCTAAAAAAAACCTCAAAATAAAATTATTATTGGAATCTGGAGAGGCTTACAATAGTCTCTTGGGTTTCTTGTTATATTTGGGCTCATGAAGTTGAGGGTACTTTAGAGGTGAGGAACTCTGCTTACAGTCTACTTTCTTAAGAATCACAAAGTCTCTGTGTACCTTTGTCCGCTGCTCCATCCCTCCCCCTTTCTTCCCTCCTTTTCTTCCTCCCTTCCCTCCTCTCTCTCTCTCTTTCTCTCTCCTCTTTCCTCTCTCCATGTTACTGGGATTGAACTCAGGGCCTCATGCTGCCTAGGCAGGCACTTGAACCATGTCTCCAGTCCTTTAACTCAAGTTACTTTTTAGGTTGAACTTGACATTTATGCACATGGTGGGCCTCAGACCTAACTTGGCCTCTGGGATTACAGATGTACCCCTTGGCCTGGCCAAATAAACCACTTTCATGAGTTGTATTCTCTGTGCACAGCTATACTGTTATTTATAGAGAGCTCTGAAAAACATTAATTCAAGCTATCTTTCCTTCCTACTTTAGCTTACTTTTGTTTGAAATAAGGATCATGACTTTAAGGCATCAGTGATTTAAATATATATATATATATATATATATATATATATAAAGCATAGTGAACATAAAATATACATGTAATAGTAGAAGAAAATATACATAATATTAGAACATGTACATAATATTAGAACAAAGCCATCTGGGAGCATGCTAAAAGGCAACCATATAGGGATATTAGAAAGGAGAAATCACAGAGTGACTTTGTCCTTGGGATTGTACCTCAACCTGAAGTGGGCCCAGTGAGATATGTGGCAGCCCTTCCTCCCAGTAGCATCCTGGGTGTGGCTGGAGGAAGTGGACTGGGGTCCTGGGTATGGCTGGAGGAATTGGCTCAAGGATCTGGAGAAACAACTCTGCACCTGCTCATCATGCTCCCAGCAGATACTTCTAGAGCAGAAAGCTCCCCCAGCTGCCTCTGTGCAAGGTCAGAGCTGTTGTGTGTTCCTGTGTGCTTGGGTATCCATGTTCCAGCGCATCCTGCCTTGCTGCTGGACGCAGCTCAGAAACAGCCTTTCAGATAAATGCACTCCAGTTGGCTGCTTAAGAGCAATGAGACGAAATTCTGTGAGTGGTGGTGGAGGCAGTGTTTTCCAGGGATGAGTTCGTTTATATAGCCTATCTGGCACAAGTTCAGGACACAGAAGGAGGAGGAGGGGAAGCTTTCTCTTTTGGAATTGGCCTCAGGTATATAGGCCAGTATTTTATTATGAAATCAAGGTGTACATTTTTAAAGCATAAATTGATGCTTGTGTGTCTCTTACCCACTTTAGGCATAGAACATTGCTAATCCCCAAGAAGCCACTGTATGCCCATTCTAAATAAATTTGCTCTCCTGGCTCAGCCTCCAGAACTATCTTCCTGAATTTGATCTTTCTATTGTTTTGTTTTGAAGTACTGAGTATTAAACCCAGAGCCTTGTGCACCTTTAAAATTTTTATTTTAGTTCTTGAGACAGGATTTCTCTGGGTTGCTGAGTCTGGCTTCAGACTTGCTTTCCTCTAGCCTTCCCAGGTAGCTGGGATTGTAAGCATGTACTATATCATTATCTTTCTTTATTGTTTTAATACTTATGTCTTATTTGCTTTCTTGAACTTCTGTAAGTGGAATTTTTTTCATCCAACATTCTCTCTTTGACTAATATTTGATTGGTATTCAGTTCCTTTCTCGATCTTCCCACCACAAACTCCTAGCCCATGTTCTTTTTAGATTCTTGGATTTATCTCTTTACCAGATCCTCTGTTGACAGATTATTCTCCCAGGAACTCATCGTTCATGCTACCACGAAATATTCACCTTTAAAAGCAAAGATGAATTAAAAATCATTTTCTAGCCTGGCACCAGTATCTTATGACTTTAATCCTAGGTATTCAGGAGGCTGAGATCTGAGGATCACTGTTTAAAGCCAGCCGGGCAGACAATTCCATGAAACTCTTTCATTAACTGTGGCTTAAGTGATAGTCTTGAGCACAAACGCTCAGGGACAGCACCCAGGCCTTAGCTAGACTCAAGTCCCAGGACTGGCGCACATACATGCATACACACACATACACACACACAATCATTTTCTAAAAGCTTAGGTGACCTGCACACCTAGAATCCTAGCACTTGGGAGGTTAGGATAGGAAATTCATGAGTTGGGTTATAGAATAAAACCCTGTCTTCAAAAAGCAATGAACAAACAAACAAGAAGCATATACAGTGATGTAAGATATTTTTAGTATAATTTACTATTTACCATATAGTTTCTTATACTGTAAATCATATATAAACTGAAATCTTAATAATAGTGGTCTAGATAATATAATTATAGATCTTTCAATTTTTATTTTTATTTTTTTGGTGCCAGTCTGGGGGCTTGAACTCAGGACCTGGACACTGTCCCTAAGCTTTTTTGCTCAAGGCTACTGCTCTACCACTTGAACCACAGACCCACTTTCACCTTTTTAGTGGTTAATTGGACATAAGAGTCTCATCGATTTTTCTGATTAGGCTGTTTTCAAACCATGATCCTCAGATCCTGATCAGGCTCCTGGGTAGTTAGGATTATAGGCATGAGCCACTGGCTCCCAGCTTAAATATTATAATTTGTTCTTTGTGGTTTTCCCTATTTCCCCATATTGACAACAGATAACATGAAGTTGGGGAGCAGGTAAAGTACAAGTCACACTTGACTAATTTATTTTCCTACCTCCCAGGGGTTTGTTTCTAGGATGTGGCCTGGTAGAGAGATAGGGTGTGTGGTGGGGGGTGGGGTGGGGGGGCAGGGGTGGTATGAGGCTCTTAAGCCCTCTTCTCAGAGACACATTCATATCTAGAGCCTCTAGTTTTATTTCTGTCACCTCTGGTGCAGAAGAGCATTATTATCCTGTGTGTGGAGGGGAGCTTGGCCCTTCATCTGTCCTTCCAGACAGGGCCAGCATCACAAAAGAGCCCCAGCTGCCCTCACTCACTAAAAGGAACAGATTTGGTTTAATATGCTGCTGGTGCTGTCTTGAAAGCCTTAATTTCATTTTCAGCGATGGTTTTAGGTGAAGTTCACTGAGACAGCAGAGCACAGGCAGAAGGCTGCACATCAGATGTTTGCCTGCTGCTCCTATAGCTCTACCATTGAGCATGGCGTTCTGCTGGAGTCCTAAGGGTGCTTTATCTTGGAGTAAGTGGGAGTGCTGACAGCCCCGAGAGGCCACACTCACCGTTCAAATCAGATCTTGTTCTGAACATGGGAGGAAAAAAAAGGTACTGGTAGTTCTAAAAACCACAAGCAACCTAGGGATCCTATCCTTTCCTACTTTTGATATTTTCTATAATGGCTAGTTACAGATGCTGAATGGGAAGACCTACAAGGAAGGATATGGAGATAAAGGTCAAGCCACACTTCTTTTTCCTGTCACATTTTCCTTCCTTATCCAGGGGCGTGGGGCATGTTCACAGGTAGCAAAAAGTGCAATAAGCACAATTGAGTTACTTGTGAAGGATTTGTATGAAATTTTTCTAAAGCTATGAAATAATAAGTTGGATAATGACAGTGATTCCATGGAGCCATTAAATAATTTTATGTTTAAATTTAATGGAATGGCACAATATGAACAAAGAAATAATAGAATTCAGACTAATAATTTCATAGTTTCAATTTTCATTTACTTAGACTAACAACAAATAGCATTAAATAAATAAAAAACATACCAAGGGGAGGTGAAAATGGAAAGCAAACTTTCCATTTTAGTATTTTACCAGCAGATTCTCCTCCCACCTCACAAATGATATAGTTGGCTCTGTTTCTGAATCTACAATTTCCATTGCATTGTTGCTTCTAAAACCCCGTCCCGGGGCTGAGAAGGTGGCTCAGTGGTAGAGCGTTTGCCTTGTATGCATGAGGCCCTGGGTTCAATTCCTCAGCACCACATAAACATAAACATAAAAGTCGGAAGTGGTGCTGTGGCTCAAGGGGTAGAGTGCTAGCCTTGAGCTGAAGAGCTGAGGGACAGCGCCCAGGCCCAGAGTTCAGGCCCCATGACTGGACCCCCCAAAAATAAATAAAAATAAATAAATAAATAAAACCCCATCCCTGGTTTCTAAAACTATTGTCTATATTACATTCTTAAAGTCCTGTGTGTGTGTGTGTGTGTGTGTGTGTGTGTGTGTGTGTACTGTGGCTTGAACTCAGGGCCTCATGCTTCCTTGCTCAAGGTTGGCACTCTACCACTTGAGCCATGCCTTCAGTTTTTGGCTTTTTGTTGGTTAACTGGAGATAAGAGTCTTGTGGACTTGTCTGCCAGGCTTGGCTTCAAACCTCAAATCTCAGATACTTATAATCCTGAGTAGCTAGGATTATGAGTATGAGCTATTGGCACCCAACTCTTTCTTTTTATAACTCTGCTGTGCACAATCTTTACTCTGAGGAAATGGATGAAGTCTAGACCAGATTGGTAGGTCAGTACCTCAAAATACTACCATATATATTAAAAATAAGAACAACAAAGCCTAGCAAGCATACATCCTTGAAGGCAAGGACTTTACCCCTCTGGGTTTACCCTAATACTTTCCTTGTTTGTTGAAAGCAATGATTTGTCCTTTTCCTCACCAAGCACGTGTGCAATTAAATTTAAAACACACTTTTCATCATGTTCTTCCAGTTCTCAAACACTATCAAGGGCTCTCTATTGTCTTTTCCTATAAATTGAAACTCATAACCAGGCATGTCAGGCTCTATAATCTGGCTCAACCTACTTTACCCAAGTTAATCTACAGTTTCCAAATCTCCCTTAAAAGTGATTATTGTGCAAAAAAAAAAAAAAAGACCAGCTATGTAGCTCCTTGGAGTTACAGAAACTAGAGATGGATAAATCATTGGCCCTTTTAGGATTATGTTGATAAAAAAAAGTGCAAGGTAACATTAATGTCCTCAAGTTGGAAGTTAATGATGAGCAGTGAAGACTTTAAGAGAGAATTATAAGAAATGCACTGCCGAGCCAAATGCTGGTGGCTGACACTTGTAATTTTAGCTCCTTAGGAATCTGAGAACAGGAGGGTCACATTTCAAAGCCAGCCCAGACAGGACCGGTTTGAGACCCCCTTCTCAGCCCATAACTGAGTATGGTAGTATGTGCCTGTCATCCTAGCTACAACAGGAACTCTAAGATGGATGGATTGTGGTATAGATACATGCCTGGAAAGTAAGTGAGACCCTTTTTCAAAAATAAATAAATAGTGCAAAAAAAGGGCTAAAGTTGTGGCTCAGAGATAGAACACCAGCTTGGCAAGTTCGAGGCCCTGAGTACAAATTCCAGAATGGTTTGTTGGTTTTTTTTTTGTTTTTAAAGAAAAATAATGCACTTCAGAGTTATTTCTGCAGGATCACTTTCCAGCTTCTGCACAATTTGGCTATCCTGTACACAGCTAGTGGGAGGGTTTGCCTGAAGCTGCTGCTTGGTCCTCCAGGAAAGGGTATGGGTAGCTGGTCTTATCCTACCCTGTGGCTTCCTGCAGAGTTTTCTACCTGGAGCCTGCTCCTGCCTATGGGAATCTGAAGGACATGAAATTGTAGCCATTACTAAGGGTCAGAATTTAGTATGCTAGTAATGAGCCATTAAGGAAAGCTTCAGGCAGAGACAAGCTTTTAAAGCAGTATAATCCAAGCAGGGGTTATTCTGAGTGTACCTTTGTGGGAAATTATTGTTTTCAACATGCCTGTGGGGGAGACACTCAGAATCTTGACAGTGCTGGAAGAAACTCCGAGAGCCTTCTCATCCATTCACCTGTCTTTAGTTAGAAAACCCCTAAATCTTTTCAGAAAACCACCCATCTATCCCAAACCTTTGGTAACTCCTCTAATTGTTCACCAGTCTTGATTTCAGGAGCTAGATCTGATCTTTAACCTAAAGCTCTATTAGTAATTCTCTCTCTTCATCTCATACTTCTCAGCCAACTTTAAAAGGCCCTTGTATCTACTGTTATTGTTTCATTTGTATGGTTATTATTAGCACTGATAGCACATAAAGAGCCATAAAAACACAAGCAAACATTTTTAGACCAGTCTTAAAGCAAAGGCTTTTTAAAGTCTAGGAAAGTAGAATGTTTCTAACTTGGGAATGAGGAGTGGGCAGATAGGAGCGCAGTGACATAGTGTCGCTCGGTTTCAAGCTGTGGCCCACACCTCCAGAGCCATCATTCATTTCCCACCCAGCCTAGGAAGGAAGCTTAACATCTGTTAATATCTACTGAACTGGTAACGGGAGCTCGGACAGATGATGGGGAGGCCTTAGTAAATAGGAACATAAGGGCCTGTGGAGGGAATCACAGCTGTGGGGGTGGGGCACTGCATGAAAACCTGACACAACCTCCTGGGACACAAGGAAGAAAAGATTTGAGTCATTACACCTCCCTTATCCTTCCCTCAAAATGTCCCTGCTAAGAGCTGAAAGGAAAATCACAGAGATTCACCTCAAAATGAAAGACACACTAAGGCCTGGGGACTTTCTTCTTTCTTACTTTTTATTTTACTTTTCCCACTCAAAACACTGTGAGGATTTATCCATGTTGCAAAAATGTACTTCCGGTACAGACTCAAGCTCAGCTAGGATGATATCTTCCACCAGTCCTGCATGTGGACTTGTGCAAGAGTTTGTCTGTGTATGTATTCCCAGGAGTGGAACCGCTTGGTAACTGGCAAAACACGTCTATGTGTCAGTAAGTTTTGTCAAATAATGCACCAAAAAGATCTCACCAGGACTAAACTCCAAGTACAAGGGATGGATTATGCTTCTTCCCATCTTAGACAACAGTTGGTATTACCCTACAGGCATGTTTGCCTATTTAATGGGTGTGAAGAGATGTCCTGATGTTTTAATACATATTTACCTATTTCAGGTTAGTATCTTTTCATTTACTTCTTAGTCTTTCAGGTTTCCCTCCTATAAATTTGCTTGTTTGTATTCTTTAGTTAGCTTGCTATTGAATTTCTTTCTTATTTTTATTTTTGTTCCCTCCTAAGTGATTTGTAGGAATTTCTACATAGTCTAGATATTTGTCTTTTGAAGGCAGAGGTAGCAGGATTGAAAGTTTGAGGCCATCTCAGGTAAAGTTAGCAAAACTCTAGTTCTTATAATAGTTTAGATATTTGTCTTTTGTTGGCTTTAGTCTTTGGGAAGACCTTGTAATTTATTAACTTTTTCTCGTTTATAATGTTCTTCATTGACAGAAAACTTAGATTTTAATGTCATCAAATTCACCATTCTTTTTTTTTGGTGTGTGTGTGGGGGGGGTCTGGTCGTGGGGCCTGAACTCTGGGCCTGGGCACTGTCCCTCAGCTCTTCAGCTCAAGGCTAACGCTCTACCACTTGAGCCACAGCGCCACTTCCGGCTTTTTTCTTTTTTCTTATCTGGTGCTGAGGAATCGAACCCAGGGCCTCATGCACACAAGGCAAGCGCTCTACCACTGAGCCACCTTCCCAGCCCAAATTCACCATTCTTAGGTTTTATGGTTTATGCTTTGAGAGTCTGGAGTGTAGTCTAACAATATAAAGTGATTTTAAAATTAGGTTGTTTTTTTTTTATCAGTTTTACATTTTTATTATTTCTTTTTTCTTTTGCCCCCTCCATCCTTCCCTGTTTCCCTTCCTCCCTCCTTCACTCCCTCTCTCCCTTTCTTCCTTTTGTGATGCTGGGAATCAAACCCAAGGCCTTGTGCAAGTGCTCTATTAATGAACTACATTCCCAATGCATCATGTTTGTTCGTTTGTTAATTCACCTAGCACTCACCTTTGTATATAGTGTATACAGCTAGAACTTTACAGTTTTTCAAGATTAAACAGACTTTCTCAACATTATATATAAAACTAAACCATTGTGTTGGATTGCATCGGATCATTCCTGTGCTTCTGGCTCTAGAACTGCTCACCAGGCTCTTTGTCATGTGATTTTGCAGCATCTTTTACTGTTGACGTTTGGCTTGGCTGTATAATTTGTTTGGCTAAAGGAATGTTAGTAGGTATAAAGGGAGAAGAGACATTAAATGTATTTGAGTAATTTGCCT
The DNA here is from genome assembly GCF_000151885.1 of Dipodomys ordii. Classification (NCBI taxonomy): domain Eukaryota; kingdom Metazoa; phylum Chordata; class Mammalia; order Rodentia; family Heteromyidae; genus Dipodomys; species Dipodomys ordii. The sequence continues at coordinate 4,427,741 of NW_012267279.1, read as the reverse complement.
TTACCTTTTGAGCTTCTTTAATTCTAGAATGAGATGATTGGACAAAGCTTGAACCTGGCCTGCATCCTTCAGGCCTTAGCAAGTTTTGATAGATGCTGTTGATATCAGCCAAATCTCAGTTCATGGGAAAGAAAAATAAATGACTGCCATCAGCCCCTGATATTTGAGGGTTATTTATTATGCTGGTTCTGGTGCTTGAACTCAGATCTGCTAAAGGCTAACATTCTACCAATTGAGCCACAGTTCCAATTTCAGCTTTTTTGGAGATTTTCAGTTAATTGGAGATAAGAATCTCATGGACTTTCCCACCCAGGTTGGTTATGAACCTTGATCCTCAGGTGTCAGACTCCTCAGTAGCCAGGATTAGAGGTGTGAGCTAGTCATGCACAATGGTTATTTGTTTGATATTATTATTATTATTGTAGCAAGCAACAGTTGACTGTGTCAATATTCTCTCTTCATGGGGTTATGCTGTCACCATGATCACATATCAAGTTCTGAGAGGTTAATGAGTTGTTTCTACCCCATGGTTCTAGATGTCTTTTTCTATATCTTATAATATGCTGTAACATCTGTGAGGGCAAATTTCCTTTCTCTGCTTTTCTTTTCCAAAACTGACCAAGATAGCTGGCTGTGGTGTCACATGACTATAATCTTAGGACCCAGGAGACTGAGGCCAGCTTCATATATGTGTCATGACCCTGTCTTAAACTAAAAAAATGGCCAGGATATAATAGGATTTATTCTTCTGCATATATTTTTAAGAATAAGTAAAATTTCCTAATTCTCATTGTGTTTATGAATAAATTTAGATATCATTAATATCTTATTGATGTTACATTATTCCTGTTACATCATTCCATCCATAAAATTAGATATATCTCTATTTCAGTTTCTTTTGAAGTCCTTTGATTGAGTTAAATTTTTTTCCAAGAAGATTTTGTGCATTTTCAAGTTAATTCCGGGAAGACGGTAGGTTATTTGCACTTGTAAGTACTATCTTATTTTAAGGTTGTTAGTACAAAGATGTAAGAATACTTCTGGCATTCATGAATTGATACTGTATTAGGGTATATTGCTGCATCAGCAGTAGGTTTGGTTAGAAGTAGCAAATATACAAACTAAACGTGTTATGATGAAATACAGGTGTGTGTGTGTGTGCTGCTCCTGGGGCTTGAACTCAGGTCTGGGCACTGTCCCTAAGCTTTTTTTGCTCAAAGCTAGTGCTATACTATTGAGCCACAGCTCCACTTTGGGCTTTTTGGTAGTACATTGGAGATATGAGTCTCATATACTTTCCTATCCGGGCTGTCTTCAACCCTGGATCCTCACAACTCAGCCTTCTGAATAGCTAGGATTACAGGCATGAGCCACCGCCATCTGTCTTGAAATAAAGGTTTATTCCAGAAATTTGCAGCGATTAGCCAATATTGTTATAGCAGGTTTTTTCTATCTTGGTGCTTTGCCATGTGCGGCTGCTAAACCCTGGTTCAGCTCAGGGTCTAAAATGACTGCTAAACCACCAATCATTATGTTCCCTTTCCAGATGGAAGGAAAGAGGATGAAGGCACACCTTCTTTCTTTAAGAATGTATGTACTACCCTGTTTACAACCCATTGCCTGGAACATAAGCAATACTTAGCCACAAGGGATGCTGGTAAATGTTTTTATTCTGCTTGGCCATGTGCCCTTGTACTATGGAAAAAGGGGAGAACAACATCTCTGTCCCTTTGCTTTCTGAGAGCTTTCTCTTTCTATTTGGCTTTTCCCTATGATTGATCAAATTAATACAGATCTTCCCAGTTTTGCTTCCTTTTTTTGCTTCTGCCATTTAATTTTTGTCCTCCTTAAAAAATTTTAATTTTGGAAGCCAGGACCCTTAATAGTACATAAACTTCAGTGGAATATGTTACATGTCAATATCCCTTTCTATATAGTTTCTTCCTTTATAATTTCTTTTGCTTAATTTTCTGGAAAATATCATTAATAAGTGCTGTACTTTCTCTTAGTTTTTTGAGATAAATGACATTGATGGGTTTGTGATGTTAAAACATATTTGAATGTAGAGTCTATGTACTTAATGTATTATGTTTTCATGAGATAAATAGAAGGATGTGTTTGTCAGCTTTCTATTACTGTGACAAAGTATCTGAAGTAGTCCCCTTGTAAGCAGTAAAGGCTAATTTTGATCATGGTTTCAGAGGTTTCAGGTCATCTTTGATTGTCTGATTGTTTTGGGGCCTGTGGTAAGGTTGTATGTCATGGTAGGAACACGTGGTAAGAGCAAAGATGTCCACTTCGTAGCAGCCAGAAAATGAAAGAGTGAAGAAGGGTTCAAATAGTTTCTTTAGGGCATATGCTCAGTGACTTAACTTCCTTCCACTAGGCCCCACCTCTTAGTCTACCAACTTCCAATAGCACTTCAGGCTTCCAATGTGTGGATCTTTGATAGCTATTCAAAATCCAAACTATAGAAAGTGACTCTACAGATACATTCTCAAGGCCTGAAAGTGAATTTCAAGATTTTTCCTAGTTCAGTGAAGGAGCATCTTGGATTGAGTTAGCTAATATATATATGCATATATATATATATATATATATATATATAATTTTGGCCATTATGCTCATAGGTGAGAATGGCCTATTTTCTCCAACTGTCTTCTTTCAGATTCATAATCTCATTCTGGGGTGTGTGTGTGTGTGTGTTTCTTCCTATGCTTCCTCTTTCTCACATGGCTTTTTTCTTTATTTCTTTTGTAATTTGGATTGTGAGGTCATGTTTGCTCAATATTTATATATAGGAATCCTGAGAGGTCTGGGATGAATCCTTTATCTGTGATAAATAATTTGCTTTTGCTTCCTGGTCCATGTGGGTAATACATGGGAGGATAAAATCTAATTGAGATCTACCACCTTAACAAATGTCTAGATAACAGTAAAAAGGAAATCTTTTATCACATGCTGTTTGGATTTTTTTCCATTTAAAATAATTACACATAGGATTTGTAACCACAACAGATTAGAAAGTATTGAAAAGCAAAGCGAAAATTAGATAAACATGAATCAAATTCTGCTTATCGCTAGCAAACACATGTAAAGGCTTCCTAGACTTTTCCTCAAGGTCCTATATAAATGTTACCTGTCTATATTTTTGAGCCTCTCAACTATATTGTGAGAATAACCACCACAGTCTTAGCATATCACTAGTCTCACTCCAGTGTTTGGAAGAAAAACAACACTAACAATATATGGATACTATTTGTATTTTGAAATTTGCATTTTGCAAAGTAGATTCCATGTTGGAAAAAAATCTACATCTGTGAACTTTGAAGTCATAAACTAGTAAGCTCACACATATCATAGACTTATATACAAGCTTAATTGTAGTGATTTTTAGGCTTATAAATTATTTGATATTCTCATACTTTTTAGTGTTGTAGTTATAAGATATATCCATGTTATTATGTATGTATGGATTATGTGCTATGAATGGATATATGTATGTTTTTGGACACAGAGTTTCTCTGTGTATCCCAGGCTAACCTCAAACTTACAACTCTTGCCTCAGCTGGAATTATAGGTACACACCAATACATCTTGCTTTCCCTGTGTCATTTATGAAATACAGTTTGCCAGCTTCATTCTCTTTTTTTTTTTTTTTTAGGACTTACTCTCTACCCAAGGCCTGTGTATAAGGGACAGAAGTGATCACAAGCATGAAAAATAAAAAGCCTATGGGAAAGAGAAAAGAGACCTCTGAAAGGAAAAGAAGAGGAAGAAAGAAAAAAAAAACAAGGGTTCTCAAAGTACTTATTTATATTATTCCTATGCTCTAAGTTTTTAATATTTATTTAAGTGATGTGGAGTATTTGCTTAAAAAGTAGATGTTCTGAGAAGGAAGGGTTAAGAAAGAGTGACAGAGAAATCTAACGATTATCATTCAAAGCCAGCTCAGGCAGCAAAGTCCATTAGACTCTTATGTCCAATTAATCACTAAAAAGCCAGAAATGAAGTTGTGGTTCAAGTGGTACAGCACTATCCCTGAGCACAAAAGCTCAGGGAGAATGCTCAGGACCTGTATTCAAGCCCCAGGACTGGCACCAAAAATAAAAACAAAACCAAAAACCAAGTAATAGATGGTGAATTTGATCAAAATATGTCATATGCATGTTGTAAGTATCACAATGAAGCTCTTTTACAACTTGTGCTATAACTTTTAAAAAGTGGACGTCCAGGGATGACCTAAAGAGATAATGACTCAATAGGCCCCAGAGCAGACCCAGGACTCTGGGTGGGCCTTACATAATACTTTAAGAATCCTAGAATAGAGAGAGCAGAATTAGAAAGTAACACTTGGTGGGGACTGGAAACATGCCAATAACAAAGGACAATGGGGCCATTTCTGCCACAAGATGCTAAGCCTGGGTATTTGGAGATCCTCTGAAAGATTCTTGTGTATGTCTACACTCAGAAGCTTCTACATTATTAGTTTCATCACAGCATATAGAACAATAACCAGCTATATCCACCTATCCATAAACTCAGCAGAGGAAATAAGCAAAAGGTTTCCTAAAATGTATCATTAGTAATTCTTCAGTGTAGTGCTGTAACCCACATTAGGCATGGAGCATTTCCCCCACTAGTTTATGCAGCTTACCATAGTGTGATCTGGCTAAAGGAACACTGTTGTGTGGCTCATCACACCTCCGGGGCAAGGTGCACTAGTTTCTTTGCCCTACAGACTTCCAAAAGAGTTTCAATACATGGAAACACCCCCACGTTCTCAAGATGTGTGCTACAGGAAGGTCGTGGCACAGATCATTTTTATGAGTGAATTCCAGAACTACAGGAAGAAATCATAGAATAGGGCTAAAATCACAAGTGGAAGAGGTGAGAGGTGACAGGCTTATGTTACAACTAAGCGTAGGGGAAGGATCTGTATCATAAAGTGACAATTACCAAGGAAAGTCAATATGGCTAGAGGAAATGTTGGTCTTCACTTAATATCTCAATTCTAGAGCACTGTAGGATTCAGTTATCTCTATCTATCTACCTATCTACCTACCTACCTACCTACCTACCTACCTACCTACCTACCTACCTATCTCACTTCAAGACCCTAAATAAAATCTTCTGCCTCTTTAGTTGACTCACATGTGGAAAATAGATATTGTGTGTTCAAAGTAGACCTGAACAGGAATGCAATGTCTGATTTGTCTTTCGTTGGTTTCTTGGCAGGGCTCGATTGTTTTAAGTTTCAAGAATGCACTTCGTGGGGAAGAAGGTACATCGCTGCTAGTGTTTGGTTTGCAGGGGAGGGGGGAAATCTCTATTCATCACCAGTAGGGGAATAATCATGACTTCCAAGTTCAAGTGCATGTAAAGAGTTAAGAGTGTGTGAAATGGTTCCTGGATAGTGGCCAACCTCTTGAGAAACGCCATCCCTCTTGGGAATCGGCAGAGAGGATATTCAGTGGGTGCACCCTGCCATGGGCCAGGACTGCCTTCGGGGTTCAAGGTGAGGAAGTAGGAGAAAGACGGGTGGGACGTTTGGTATGGAATATGAACATGTATATATATTATATATATGCGCACTCAAAGGGCACAGCCCATACAGCTTCGCTGCCGCTTGCTGAGAAGTGCCGCCCACCCCCTCGCCCCCTGAAACTCTCAGGAAAGCCGGCGTTCGTGTCCAGGAGCGGTTTCAACCGGCCCACACCCTAGTCCGAGTCTCCCACAAAACAGGCAAAGCCTGGGAGCAGGGGCAGTGGTCAAGCCCTGGGTCTCTCGGGCTGTTTCAGGCTGCTTCATCCGCCGGACCTCACCCGGCACTGTCCTCGGGAGTAAGCCCTGGGTGGACTCGGGGCCAAGTTTGGATCTGATTCACCCCCAGGGCTGGGGTCTGGCTGCAGGGGCTCCCAGGCAGCGCCCGGCTGGAGGCTGCGCGGGGGCCATCCTCGGCCGCCACCTCCTCCCGCGGGCGTGGAGCCGGCAGCACAGCCAGTCCCTATCGCTGTCACGCAGCCAGCAGCACCCTGCCCCTCCCCACCAGCCCTCACACTGCTATTTGCGTGACTGACCCGAGCCAGGCGGGCGGGAGGACCGCGCAGAGGAGTGGGGAGGGAGGGAGGGCGGGACCGCGTGGACCCGCCCGCTCCTTCCCAGGGCTAGCCACTTTCTCCTCCTCACTGGTCACATGCCTGCGTCAATCACTTCCGCTCCGCGCTTGGATTGGCAGAAGGCGCAGTTGGGGCGGGCAGAGTGGCTCCTCCGGTCTCCAGCCGCTTGTCTTTCCCTCCACCCTTCAACGTCCACCCACCTCTCCCCACCCCCCACTCCACTTCCCCCCACCTGGTTCGCGGCAGTGTCCTTAGAAGACTCATTGGGCCAGGGGCGAAGCCAGCCGCCTAGCGAGCCACGTCTCTATTGGAGGAGACTCACGTCCGTTGGAGCGGCGAGCCTCTTCATTGGATGGCTCTGCTGCGCATCCCGCCCCCTCAACGCCCGGCTCTCCCGGTCGCCTCCTCCCCTTGTGGTTCTCCCTCGGCCCCTTGCCCCGCCCGCTCGCCTGCCGGTCCCCGCCGCATCTCCCCGGTCCAGCTGGGCGGGGACTGCCGTACGACTCTGTAAAGTCTGTGAGTCACTGCACAACCCATCAATCCAATTAAATGTCTTGAGCGAGCCGAGCAGGCGGTGCTGCCGCTCGCCCCGCCGCGGCCGCCCCTGCTCGCAGCGCCCCTCTGATCCATGGCTGTCTGTCTGTACTTGTTAGGGTGCAACGTCCTCCTCCCTCGCCGCCTTCTCCTCGGGAGCCGCGGCAACTTCCCCTCGGCCCGCCGCCTCCGCCTCTCGGGGGCCGCGGAGGCATGGGATAGACCCGGAGCCGCCTCCCGCCGGCGCCCCTCCCGCCCTCGCTCACTTTCGCCCCTTTAAAGTCTGGTCCTCGCTCGCTCGCTCGCTCGCCGGCTAGACCTTGGTTGACAGTCCATTCTTCCTCCCCGCCCCGATTCTCAGTCCCCTCACGGGGCCGGGGTCGTCGGGACCGGTGGGCTTGTTTAAGGGAGCCCCCCCCCATCCTCTTCGTCTTTCTACCTCCCTCTTGGGTCGTGACTCGGTTTCCCTGCTCCTCTCCACGCCCACCCATCCAAGTCACCGTCCTGCACCCGAGTGACGCACCCACACCCCCGCCCACAGCCCAGACGCGTCCCCTCCCCTGCTGCCACCCCGAGCCGTCTCGGAGCTGGACCAGGTGCCTACTTCTTCGTAGAAGGGTGAGTATGGGGTCCCCCCCCACACACACACTTGGGAGGGGGGGAGGGCGTCTGAAAAAATGTGGTAGGCAGTCCACTTTGGGGGAGGGCAGGGACCAGGCTATGGGTTGGAGGCAGTGGTCCGGTGTGGATTAGAGGGGGCGACCCCCCTCCGGGGCGCCCCCTTCCCCGCCCTTAGTCACCACCAGCCCCGCTGTATTTCTAGGTGCAGCCAGCTCTCCACCGTGGGGGCATGGTACCGCTCATAAAAATAATTGGCCATGGCATGCTTTCTGTCTCTTGCCTGCCTGGTGTGCTCTAATACTCAGCGATGTGATCTGATAGACGGTGTGACCGGCCAAAAGTGTAAAATGACTAATGGGTACGTTTGTGTCTACATCGAAGTTAACTTTTATTTAATCAAAGGTATTTTTAATGTGAATGCATGGTGATAGAGGAAGAGAAGACTGGTTGCCTAGTGGCGTCACTTCGTGCTTTTATTTTTAAAATAATTCTATAGCTGTTTTTTTTTAAATCATTTGAATTCCGTATTAAAGGTTATGAAGTCTTTGAAGCTGTTGGAGGAAAGCAAGGTAAGATGGAAATTCAGGTTGACACTTCACTGTGTTTCAGGCAGGCATTACAACACAGGATTTTGTAATTTTGACAACAGAGCGGAGTATGTTAGGGACAGAAGAGAAATAGGGATTATGTTTCTTCTTCTTGTTTGTTTTCTGTGCTGGTACTCGGGCTTGAACTCAGGGCCTATGGCTCTCCCTTATGTGTTTTGCTCAAGGCTAGCACTCTACTACTTGAGGCACAGTTCCATTTCCAGCTATGTGGAAGTTAATTGGAGATAAAGAGCCTCACAGACTTTCCTACCCTGGTTGCTTTTGAACCTACCTCTTGAGCAGCTAGGATTTACAGGCAGTAGCTACCAGTGCCTGGCTGTGGATTGTTTCTTTTGATAATGAGCTTTTGTTGAAATCGACTCTTTGGATAGGTCATCCTACAGAATTTTGTACATTTTTTTACTTTGGTGGTGGTCTATGGCTCAAAAGTACACAGTACCTGCTGCCTCTTTGCTTTCTGAAAGGCTTATCTTCTGTATCTTTAGTAGTCTGAGAGAAAAGTAAGAATTATAAGAAATGGTTACTCTGAATTAGCTTTTGAGGGCCGCTGTTTAGGACGCAGCTGTTTTAAATTGCTCTTACTCTTTTTGAATCAAGTCCTGGGCTAGTTGTCCACAAGATTCAAATTAGGCCAAACCAAACATGTTTTGAAATATTAAAGGACAGGAAAGACCTCTTAGTAGTTTATTCTCTCCTTCTCTTTCAGACTAACTAGAATAAGTTGTTACTAAATTTAATTTTAAAGAATAGGCTGTTCCTGTACTGAAATCTGCCAAGTTCCTTCAGAGAGACTTCTTTTTAAAGAGCAGAAATGTGTTTATGATCAGTTTGAAGTGGCAAAGTTGAAAAGTGACTTACATGTTAGTGCTGTCTTGTAGAGTGCCCCTAGAACTTTCAGTGTGTATCTGGAAGACTTAGACAAAGCCTTTTTTGAATTGATTAAGAGAGTTCACCATGTGACATTTTTCACGAGGGTGATACTAAGTCTTTGAAAGGCTTCATAGCACAGGGGAGCCATCTTGCCTGAATTTGAATCTTGTCACCATCCCTCACTGGCTCTGGGACCTTGGGTAGGTTTCTATTTGGCCACTGCTGATTGGCAAGGTAAATGGAAAGGAAGGTTTGTTTTCACAGGGTTGTTGCAAGGATTAGTGAAAGTGCTTGTCAAGGAGCACTGAGTGTTAGCCCTCCATCCTCAACGTGGGCAGAACCGGTGTGTGGAATAGGTAAGAATCTGATTCCTAAAACCTAGTTTAATCACTATGCCCTCTGAAGTTAGCTGGTAGCCTCGCTAATTGCTGGAGCCCAGCACTTCCATATCAGCCTGAACAACAGTGAGATATTGTCCTCAAACTACAACAACTAAATAACAACAACAACAACAAAAATCTGACCTCTAGAATCAAATTCTATAGGTTCAAGTCTTGATATTTCCTGTTGCCATCTCTGACTTTGGACCAGGTGCCTTTCAATCCCTCATCTGTCAAAGGGAATAATATATCATTTCATAGGGTTAACGTGAGGACAGTGACTTCATAAAGATTTTGTATAGTGTTTAATACTGCTTTCCAAATTGCTCTCTGGGTCATTTGTATACCTTGAAAAATGGATGACTACTTTTTTTTTTAGAAGCACATTTTTATAAAGGCGTAATCATTGCTGTTAATAAATTAGCAGTTATTTCTCAACATGTATGATACGTGAGCTAGAGTTTATATGAAATTTTAAGAAATTTAGTTACTAAGCAGGGCATTGTAGTGTGCTCAGGAGGTTGAAAATTTGAAGCCAGCCTGGGCTACATAGTAAGCCCTTGTCTAAAAAAAGAGAAGAAAAAAGAAATTCGAATTATTGGATGAACAGAATTGAGTTCTGTTATTGGATGAGCTATTGGATGAGTTAAGTTCTTTCATTAAAACTTGGATAATAGAATGAACATGCCTCCATTACAGTTATAATACATATCAAAAGTTGTATCTGTGGGTTTCTCCTCTACTAAGCAGAAAGCTCTTTGAGGATAACAATGGTGCTTCAATCAGGCATTATCAGGTGCCTTAGTAAAGGGCCTAGAATATAAAGAAGAGTAATTAGTACTTGTGGAATTAATTGTACAATGTTATACACAAGTTGTTCATATGTACTGGAATGAATGTGATGAATGATATTGTAGAGAACACTGGTATTTATATAATTGAATTGAAATCTCACTTCTTACTTATTTGTAGCTAAAGAAGATTATATAAATAAGTATTGTAGTAACAATATAATATAGTTTTGTTAAGAAACGCTGTTTCACTTTGAAGATTAAATTGAAAAGGTAATATCTTCCTTTATTACCTGACTTGTCCATTTTTTAATCATAAGACTTTCTGACTCCTAACCTTCTGTCCTTAATTAATGTGAACTAGACAAATTAGCTTATGAATGAATGTGTTATTCTTGCTTCTGAATTAATAAAAGTAAAGGAGAATCCATCAACCTTAGCAATGTAAAATAAAATGGCGTCATTTCTTTAAGGATGAAAGCTTTATTCCTCTTTTTATTCAAGAGTAAAACTCTTTCTCTTGAACAGCCTTAATAATAATTAGCTATTGAAATATCTGCAGTAAATAGTGTGGTAGGAATCATAAAGGAGGTATATATAATTTGAAAATAAGACACTTAAACTTTAAACCACACACTTACTAGGTATTACACAATTAGGAAAAAATAGTTTTAAACAAGCAAAATTGATGGAGTCTACTACTTGCTTCGTTTATAGAACCATTCTATTTTACTTGTCAATAAAATCCAGTTTAATTACTATGCCCTCCAAAGTTATAAAATGCAAGAACTATCTTTACTAAAAGAAGGAGTCTCAATAAGAAAGTCTGAATACTAATCTACTCAGAAGTCTTACCATGTTCCATAACATTGTTACAACTTTTTAAGTGCATGAGATATCATGTGGATGATTTTTCTGTATAGAATCTTTTAACCAAATTTTGTTAATTGAACACATTATATTACATTTTTTTTATTGGCTAAAATCAGTTTTAAGAAAACTTACCTCAGGGCTGGGAAGGTGGCTCAGTGGTAGAGTGCTTGCCTTGCATGCCTGAGGCCCTGGGTTCGATTCCTCAGCACCACATAAAGCAAAAAGAAAAAAAGCCGGAAGTGGTGCTGTGGCTCAAGTGGTAGAGCACTAGTCTTGATCTGAAGAGCTGAGGGACAGCACCCAGGCCCAGAGTTCAGGCCCCACGACCGGACCCCAAAAAAGAAAAAAAGAAAACTTACCTCTTTTTTGTTTTGTTTTTGAGATAGGATTCTGCTACATAGCTCAAGCTTGGCTGGAATTGTGATCCTCCTCCTTTGGCTTGAGAGTGCGTGGCATTATGGGCATGCACTACCACTCCTGGCTGTTCATAAAAACAGTTAATGTAAGGGAAAACTTTAACAAAAGAATTTATAGGCACTTAGAACACTTATGTGTCTGGTCTGCAAAATGAAAGGACTCATATTTTTCACTTGACACATTTTAGCATATCTCATATCTCTTGTTTGTATTTTAGCTTTTTTTTTTTGTCAGTTGAGGGGCTTGCACCCTGGGCTTGGGCACTGTTCCTGTGCTCTTAAACGCAAGGTGAGCACTCTTACTGCTAGAGCCACAGCAAAACTTTGGTTTTCTAGTGGTTTATTGGAGAAAAGAATCTCATGGATTTTGCTGCCCGGGCTAGCTTTTTGATCCGTGATCCCCAGATCTCAGCCTCCTGAGTAGTAGGCTTACAGGCATGAGCCACTGGCGCTCAGCTGTTTTAGCTTTTTTGTGTGTGTGAAGATGTTTTGTGAAGATGTTTTATGGACATGTGCAATGTTGCCTTTTTTTTGGGGGGGTCGGGTCATGAACTCTGGGCCTGGGCACTGTCCCTTAGCTCTTCACCTCAAGGCTAGTGCTCTATCACTTGAGCCACAGCGCCACTTCCGACTTTTTCTTTTTGCTTATGTGGTGCTG
>NW_012267279.1:4404173-4415751 GCF_000151885.1 Dipodomys ordii | reverse complement strand
CCCCCCCCCCCCCCCCCCCCCCCCCCGGCCTTGAAGTGCTAGGTTCAAATGATCCTTCTATGTCAGCCTTCCAAGGAGCTGCAATTACATGTTGTGGCATGTTACTATATCTCTCATGTTTCCAACTTTTAAAAATACAAGACTTGTGAAGAATTACTTGGAAAGAAGAGAAAACAGGAGCAGACGTAAATATTAGGCGTTGTGATTTCTATGCTTATTTATCTCTCTCTCTGTCTTTTTTTTTTGCTGGTCCTGGGGCTTGAACTCTGAGAGGCTTGGGCACTGTTCCTGAGCTTTTTTTGCTCAAAGATAGTATTCTATCACGTTAGCCACCACTCCACTTTCAGCTTTTTTTTTTTTTTTTTTGGTTAATTGGAGATAAGAGTCTCAAGGACTTTTCCTGCCTTGGCTGGCTTCAAACTGTGATTCCCAGATCTTAGCTTTCTTAGTAGTTAGGATTATAGGCATGAGCCATCAGTGCCTGCCTACTATACTTATCTTTTAACATTAGAAGAATGGATCTGCTCAGTGATAAAAAGAGAGAAAAATAATATATGCATTATTTCTTTACATTAGCATAGGATTCGGCCCATTGAGGTCTGCGTTTGGTGATACTGCTGATTGGCGCCTGTCCTCAGACATTCCACTTAACCCTCACTACTGCTCTCTTCCTGATGGGAAGCGGGAAGGCCGTTATCCCCCTTCACTCTTTAGAAGTTGTTGAGTAAAATGCAGGGGCTCTGCAAAACCATCTGAAAATGACAAAGGCCAAATAAGGACAAAATAAACATTAACATTTAGAAGTGGATGTTTTTTTGTCCTGTTCTTTGGAAGAATTTGTCTTAACCCAGGGCATTTTTAAATTTTGAAAGAGATTTTTTTATTGATATGTTCACAAAAATATCGAATGGGCTTCCCAAACAGGCAAGGGCTTTCCCACTTAGCTGGACCTCAACTCTCTTAAGTACCTTAAAAAAACAAGCAAACAAAGAACTTTGATTTAGTTGAATGGAGCTTTAAATGTTGACACTACTTTTCTGTACATTGTAGGTTATAGCCAATGTTAATGAGTTAAGAACAAACTTCAGATATCTGGGGGATAGTACATTTTATTACATTAAAGTTTGCAAAACTTGTATTTGTGTTACAATAAAAAACATTGAGGCTTAATCAGGTTCCGTTAGAATGAATCAGATTTTACTTTTTGACAATACTGGGGTTTAAATGTATGGACTCATGTTTTATACGCAGGTGCTTTACCACTTAAGCCAGGCCTCAAATCTCTTTGACTTTAGTTATTTTTCAGGTAGAGTCTCAAGATGTTGCCCCAGCTGGCCTCAGACCTTTCTCTTGCTTTGGCCTCTCAAGTTCAGGGGTTATAGATGTGCACCACCATGCCAGACCCTACCTGTAATCTCAGCTCTCTAGAAGCTCAGGCAGGAAGATGAAAAGGTTGAGGTCAACCTGGGTACACACCCTGTTTTGAAAAAAAATGCATGCATAGATAAATAAATATATTCAAAGGGAAAATTAGTCATGTTGTTTATTTTTAAATTTCAAAAGAAGTACTTGGCTATGAGACCCTCTTTAGACTCCATGTATAGTGAGTGCAGTGAAATATGCACATTTCAGAAAATAGTGCTTGGAAGATTTGCTTTATACCAGTTCATCATTAAGGATGGCTAGTGAAGGCATGTACAGAAAGTCTATATTTTATGGAATTCATTTTTTCTTGTCTCTAAAAATGAAATAAGAATCTTTAAAATTTAAAAGTCAAAAGCCTTGCAAGAGTCATACCTGCCTTCTTAACAGCCTAGTAAGTAGAGGGTCCTGAGTTCAAATTCCAGTATAGCCCAAAACAAAAAAACAACAAGAAAAAAAAGTCAGCAACTTTTTTTTTGCACTGGTACTGGGGCTTGAATTCAGGGCCTTGAGTTCTCCCTTGGCTTTTTCCACTCAAAGCCACACATCTACCTCCAGCTTTTTGCTGGTTAATTGAAGATAAGAGTTTCATGGACTTTTCTCCATCCTCAAACCTCAGCCTCTTGAGTAGCCCAGATTACAGGCATGAGCCACCAATTCCCAGCTTAAAGCAGATTTGAAAATATATTGCCCTTTCGTTCTTATTGTTCAACAGCCAACCATTTGAAACACAATAGTCAGAATAGTCTGTTTTCTTCTCCCCTTTGGAATTTTAATTTTGTATTGATGTTCTATGTGGTGGTGTGTGTAAATCTTTAGCAATGAATGTTTACTTTTAACATATCGAATACTGACCCAAACCCTCTTCTGCTTTAACATTGTTTTCAATTTTCATGTTTCCCTGTTAGTTTACCTTTTCCTTATATGTGACATTTTTCTTATTTGTTGTATGCCTTTCCCATGAATCATTGGGATTCTTTTGTCCTTGACCAAAGTAGTATTTTCCCCTTTGGCTCTGTGTGCATTTGCTTCTATAGTATAGTATAGAGTGGAGGATTTTTAAAAAATTTCAGTCTGCCTTATTATTAGACTAATGGAAAAACCTATATGGAAAAGTGTCCTTTGCCTTATCTTGAAAGATGAGCTTTTCAATCATTTTATCAGTGAGCCACTTTATAAATTTAAGATCAAGTTTTAGCTTTTGTGAAGTAGTGGTAACAAGAAAAAAACTGGAACATATTTATCAGTCACTGCTGTAATTAGTTACTGGTGTAAGTAATATAATGAAAAACTGTTCTATGTTTGTTACTGATGTTCCATTAATCTATTGGGGGAGCAGGGTGGGGAGAAATCCCAGAGAATTTTTCCTGTCCACACTACCTGGGAAGGTCTCAGACATTCAAGCTTTGTTTTGCTCAGGCCCGGAACCTAGTGAATTTTGGAGACTGCTTCTGGATGACCACAGTCAACTGATTGTGTGTGGAGTAGCTGGCCTGGGAACACCACAGCAGTGAGAGAAGAAGCTCTTTGGTTGAGATTTGTTTTGTTTTGAACTCCTTAAAAACCAGAGAGCATCAAGCCATGCATATGGTGAAGTTTACTAGGACTCACATTGTGGGATGATTAATGGTCTCTGGTGAAGTAGCATCATCTTTATTGTCTGCCAGGCTTCTGTGTAAATGAAATGTAGCCCTTGATTTTATTTTTGTTTTGACTTAAAAGGCTCTTTTTACTCTGCAAATCAAAGTATGAAATGAATATTTCTTTCTTTCTTTGTGATGCTGTGAATTGAACCCAGGAACTCATGGACCCTAGGCAAATGGTCTACAACCAAGCCATACCCTACAACCCCAAATATGCATTTTCAAACAAGATTTATGTAAAAAATCCTGTGAGAGTTGAGTACCAGTGTAATCCTAGATATTCAGGAGGTTGATATCTGATGACTGCAGTCTGAAGCCAGCCTGGCAGAAAAGTCTGTGGGACTCTTATCTCAAATTAACTACCAAAAAGCTGGAAGTGGAGCTGCTGCTCAAGCCGTAGAACACTAGTCTTGAGCATAAAAATTCAGGGACAACATCCAGGTCTTGAGTTCAAGCTGCAGGACTGGCACACACGCGCACGTGTGCGCACACACACACACACAAATATCCTGTATATTGAAACTTTTCCTAAGGACTTAAATAAATACCTTGAACTCTTAGAGAATCTTTAAGAGTTTCTCAAACTACTTGACATTGTTCAGATTTTTAGATTGCATTAGATAAAATGAATCTTCCTTTTGACTTAGGAAACAAGCAGTCTGTTGTTATTTTTATTTATCAACAATTCAACTAGAAAATTAGATAAACTGCATTTCAGAGTTGATTAAATAAGAGATTTTTAAGAATAGAAATTGTAGTTTATAGTATCTGTGCCTTAGGGAAAAAGCTTAATCTACTAGACACCTGTATCCATTTTGGCTTCCTTTCGGTCACTCAGCGAGTTGATTAAAGCAATATTTATTGAGCACCGACCATGTGCCAGCTCATGTCATCAGGCACTTGTGGTGTAGCTGTAAAGTAAAGAAATGAACACTACCATCCTTGCGGAAACAAGATAACAAGCTTTTGGTGTGCACAACAGCCTGTTATCTAGAATTTGGAGTAGTCATAACTAAACATTGTACAGTAGTGACCAGAAAAATTAAGTATTCTTCATGTGGATTTTATGCCCTTTGATGTTGTGTAAAGGAAATCCTAAATCCGAAGTACTAACACAAAATTCCACCCAAAAGGACAATTTTTATTTGAATTTGAGTTGAAATATTAAAAAAAAATAAAACCCAATACTGTTACCAGTCGTTTTCACCAGAAATTATGAATCTTTCTCATTTATTAAGCTGGGGAGACTTTACAGTGGATATGGTGTGAAATTTCTCTTAGGATTTTTTTACCCTCTCAAAGTTGTTTTCTCCTGTTCCTTTGTGACAGAGCCTGGAAAAAAAAAAAAGGTAACCCTGAATGTTGCCCAATGAAATGTAGTCATCTGATTATATCGCACAATTAGCAAGAAAGTCTTTAGTTTGTTTTGTCTACTGTATGTTAAGAACTCATTTTTGCTTTGTTTCAGTGGCTGTACTTGTGTCATTTTTCTATATAAACAAATAAAACCTTCAGTGTTCATTTTTTTACCTCAAGTATTCAAGTAGATAATCCTGTTTTTATGCAGTGCAAGTAACATTTATTCCATAGAACATATAAGGTAATGATTATCATTATTTTATTTTTATTCATAAATATTTAAAGCCTGCTCTAAGTGCTAGGGAGTATGAAAGATGATAATAAGACATGGCAGCTGCCCATAATGGTGCTCGTGGTCTAGCTGGATACAGAAGATTTCCACATGGAAATGAAATCTTTCCTAGTTGGCAATATGTAATGTAGCATAAAGAGGAGTCCAGGTTATGTCAATACTGTATGCTAGAGCCTCAGTTAGGCAGACTGGCCTTCTAGAAGTTCTGGAAGGCTTTTTTAGGAACCCATCCTTTATTATCTAAGCAAAAGTGATTAGAAGGCCTTCTCTATGCCATGGGTACCTAGGGGTGTCCAAACTACTACAGTGATTTAGCAGGATCAGGAGGAAAAGGAGAAGAAACAGATATCTTTGCAGGTGTGGCATTCACTACCCTCTTGTGAGCTGAAACTGACCTGAGAATAGACTACATGGATACAGCATTGGTGCATTTTAGTTTGGGTTTGAACTCTGGACTTTGCTCTTGCTATACAGCTGCTCTATTTGAGCAATGTCTCTAGCACTCTGTGTGTGTGTGTGTGTGTGTGCGCGCGCGCACACATACACACACACACGTGCTGGTCCTGTGATACTGGGGCTTGAATTCAGGGCTTGGGAGTTGTCTTCTTTGTTGTTGTTGTTGTTCAAGTCTAATACTCTACCACAGTTAAGCTTCCAGCTTTTTTTCTGGCTAATTGGAGTCTCAGGAATTTTCTGTTCCAGCCGTTTTGGAACTGTGATCCTCAGCTCTCAGCTTCTGAGCAGCTAGTATTACAGGCATGAGCCACTGGGGCTGTCTGTGAAATACATTTGTAATTTCCTTTTTTTTTTTTAATACAGTTGAACTCCAGAGCCTTATACTTGCAGACTCTGTAGCACTTGAGCCACACCTCCAACCCTTTCTGCATTCATTATTTTTAAGTTAGGGTCTTGATTTTATGTCTGAGTTAGTCTGGGCTGGCTGCAATTCATTTAAGTAAGAAAAACAAAACTGAAGAGGCTTGTGCACTGGCTTAAATGTACATATTGGGCTTTAAAGTGCGTTCTTTCCCACATATAGAACACATTGGGATACCTTTAAAAAGTAATTAAAAAAATTGGAATTTGTAGAATTGGACTTGCATAGATTTCAAGAAATCCTATCCTTATTCTTGAACAGATTATGAGTCATCTTTGACATGGGGTAGAATATAATTTTAGTAAGGTTAAATGGCTTGATGCTCCTTCTTAAACAATATTGTTCTTTTTTCCCCCAGTTTTGGCATGCCGATCCATAAAGACAATGGGATGCATAGTGTGAGTTTGTTAGGCTATTATTTAATGTTGAGTATTTCTTAATTCATCCGGAGTGTGTTCTATATTAATTTCTTTATTGTTATTTAATCTGTATTAAGTGAAAAAAAGCAGACAATTTTTCATGAATAAAAATAGCCTAATGAGTTGTTTCTGGGGTTGGGACTGTCAGCATGCTAATGAGCTGTGATTTTAGAGCTCAAGCTCCTTCTGCCCTCCCAGCAAGACAAACTACAATGACAGAGATGAGGTTCTGGTTTTGAAAGTCCCGGGTTATTCTGACGTCCAGTCACACTAGACCGTGCAATCTCTCCTGCACCCAAGCTCTTTTGAATAATTCAATACACACCCACACTCCCTCTACTGAGACTCAGTAATTATTAACATTTTGCCATATTGCTTTATGACTGGCTCGCTCCCTCTTTCTCTGTATGTATTACTTGTTTTTCTGTGCCAAGTAAAGGTGGGCTTCAGGGATCACTACTTTCCTATTAAGTACTCCAGTGTGCATCTCCCGAGAAAAGGATGTTCCCCTACAACCACAATAGCACATCTTAGAAAATTAATAATAACTTAAAATCTTCCCTACAAGTTTATTTTCATTTATTAAGCCATCAAAATCCGTAAGTCTACTGAAAATGAAATGTATGTGAAGTAAAAAGTTCTGCAGAATATGAAACTTGGGAATTTTTGCTAAGCATAGTATAGGGGGTGTCTTTTTTTGTGTGTTTGCAAGTAAGGCCACTACTTGGAGGGTTTTATTTTGTTTGTTTTATTTTGTTTTTGTTTTCTGTGTCAGTCCTTGGGCTTGAACTTGGGGCCTGGACACTGTCTCTGAGCCTTTTTTACTCAAGGATAGTGTCTACCACTTGAGCCACAGCTCTACTTCCAACTTTTTAGTACTAAATTAGGAATTAGAGTATCATGGACTTTCTTGCTTGGGCTGGCTTTGAACCGTGATCCTCAGATCTCAGCCTCCAGAGTAGCTAGGATTATAGTCCTGAGCCATCGGCATCTGGCATCCATATTTTTATGGGGTCAGAGCATTTTCTTTTTTCTTTTTGGTCAGTCATGGGGCTTGAGCTCAGGACCTGGGTGCTCTCCCTGAGCCTTTTCACTGAAGGGAAAGTTAAATTCTAGTATCAGGATGCTTTTCAGAAACTGCCCTCAAGCTCAGTGGACATGGATTTCAAGACATGCTTCACAACAAATCCAACAAATCTGTAAGGCAGTCTACAGAGTTGTTCACTTCTATAGCTCAGATTCTTTGCATGTTTGTCAGTTTTAACTTTTTGTTAGCTTCAGCTTCTGTTTTGACTCCGTCTAATTTTACAGAGTACAGTATCACTGTAGAAATAAGAAACCTCTCCACAGATGTAGGCTGTCAGTCTTTCTGTCTGATTAGGCATCAAACCACATCTGGACCAGTAACTATCATCAGGGGAGCATTCTTTCCTGACTGGCGTAGACTAACCTGTATCCCTCCTAAAGCTGAGAATCAAGGACTCTTAGGGAGAGGAAAGGAGGAGTGGAAATTGAGTTAGCTCTTCACAGTGTCTATTATGTCTCTCTCTGCCTGTTTTCTTTGTTGTAAAATGGGAGCAGAGTGACTTACCTTTGTGATTATTACTAATATGAAATGGGTAATACAACATATACAAAGTTGATGTTTGGTTTGCAGTGATTCCTCTTTTCCCCTTTCCATTTTCTAGAAAGTCCAATTTTCCAGAAAATTGTCTTCCTTTGATACTTCATACTCTATACTGTAAGCATGTGTAAGTGACTCTGCTTTAGGGGTCTTTCTTACTTGTCATTCCTCCTTGGTACCTAGGGCACAAATTAAAACACATGTGTATATTAATTGTGTAGAATAGTGGGTTCCACTATGCTGTTGTCGTACAGTTATATAAGGGACTTTGGTTGCTTTTTTCTCCTCCATCCATTACTCAGAGTTATCTTCCCTCCTCACTCCTGTTGTTCATTTTCTTATTTCCTACTGCAGCACACAACATGTTATGTGAACTTTGTGAACTAGTTAAGTACCTATCTTGGCCCATCTTATTTTTTTCTTAAAAATTTCAGCTTCCTTTATGTTATTCTAGAGCTCAGGAAGGGAAGCTGTCAACTGTGTGTGTATTGTCAAGATGCACAGCAAATGTGAATGGAAATGTCTTCAATTTTGCTATTCATAAAAACAGAAGAATTGAAATACATTTTCTCCCTTTATTAAAAGCAAAGCACATGACCCATGGAAAATATCAGCAGAATCAACTGCTTTTTGAAATTGAGTAGCTTGACTGTTAATAGTCTTTGATATTTTGAGCAAGTCTAGGGTTACTATGGTAGTTGACCTATGCTGGTTTCTTCAGGACTTCCTGTCTAAGAAGGATTATGTCTCATTTTCCAGCAAATATTTTTTGGGGGGGGAGATTGGGATTGTTTCGCACCACAAGAAAGTTATCTTCCAAACTTATGCATGGCAGTATGTGGCAGCACAGGAGGGTCTTTGTCCAAATATGCCTGTTTTGAAAAGAAATAGGTAAGGGAGGGTTTTCAGATGTGTTTCCTTATAACATTTCTAAGGCAACTCCTAGAGCACCCTGCAAAATTGTCACAGCCCAGTAACATGGGGAAATCTTCAGACTCTTAACGTTTTTCTTCTAAAATAGTTCTTAAAAAAGAGCTATACAGGGTGCTCTCCCTGGTTCTGTGCTGGAAGAAGTTTCAGGTGGTCTGTTTAATGTTTTAGGTTTGGTGGTGCTGAGGAACCTGTTGATCTGTTAAAGTCTGTGAATAATGAAAATACTTGGATTTTGAATGATAACACTGTAATTCAAAGCTTCTGAGGGATGTTTTAATGTCTTTCTATTTCTATATATCTCAGATGAAGGTCTAGATATGTCATGAAACATCACAATAAATGCAGAACTCTGAAGTCAACTAATTTTCTTAAATAACGAAAAAGAACATTGTAACTATAGTTTTAGTGAAAAGTCCTGGAGTTTGGAGGAGGTTTGAAATTTGTATTGCACATCTTTGAAGTGTTATTGGTTACTTTTAAGAAGGATGAAATAATGATATTTTGCTTGTGAAGCTACCTTGCGTTTGGATAAGTTTTTAATGTCAGTACTTTGCAGAAAAGTTTTGTGGACGTTTCATTTTGCTGTGCATCCAGTGCCTGAACTCTGTAGCTATGGTTTCCACCAGCAGTAGAGGGGCAGGAATGAAAAGAGAAATGGTTCTTGTTTCCCATCTAATAACCAGACTTTATTTTTATTTCCACTCCCCAGAGTTAAAAAAAAAAAAAAGAAGAAAAAAAAAGTGCAAAGATCAAGACCCAAAGGCTCAAAAAGCTAAAATGTTATTTTCTAAGTAGAAAGAGGCTGGCTTTGTTGTGATGTGAAAGACATACATAGGAAACATTTCTTCAGAGCTACAGAGTTGAGTGCCAGGATTGTACATGGATTAGGTTTAATTCCTTCTCCAGACACTCAGTCCAGCAGGTAAAAACCAATCATGGCCCTTTTGGCCAATCCTCCTGGCTTTCATTATGCTTTGAATAGTGTCTCTCTCTTTTTCTTTTTGGCTTGGGCCTGTTGGACTGTAATCTTCCTATTTATGCTCCCCACAAGCTACCATGCCCAGCCTTTTATTTATTGAGATGAGATCTCATGAACTCCCCACCCCCCTAAAGCTGGCCTCCAACCACAATATTCCCAATGTCTACCTCTTGAGTAGCTAGGGTAACAGGTGTGAGCCACCACACTTGGCTTTATCATCTACCTCTTGTCACTTAAACTTTTGTTATAGATTAGTTGTGAGAGCTTTACCTTCACTTTTGCTTCTTTCTAGATTCTGTATTGGAGTTTCTCATAGGCATCCTCGATTTGTGTGGATTCTAAGGGCAACTGCTCTGGTCTCGGGTCCTTTATTATTTTCATTTCTTTCTTGGGAATTTTTATTCTGATCAAAAATTACAGCATGACCAATGAAAACATTGTTTACCAGCTCATAAAAATATATGTATAGTACTCGCAGAAAAATTGTTTGGAAAAGAGATTACACTCAGAGAGCGAATGGTGAAATTTTAGGACCACAGTCCATTAAGTATTTTGTTTGAAGTATTTTGGCCTTTTAACATGTGCATCTTCAACTTGGTCAATTTGAATGTCGGAATTTTTTTTTCTTTTGGTAATATTGGGATTTAAACTCAGGGACTTGTGCTTGCTAAGCAGTTTCTCTTACATTTCTAGAAGGACTTTTAAAAAT
Source organism: Dipodomys ordii (assembly GCF_000151885.1). Taxonomy (NCBI): domain Eukaryota; kingdom Metazoa; phylum Chordata; class Mammalia; order Rodentia; family Heteromyidae; genus Dipodomys; species Dipodomys ordii. The sequence continues at coordinate 4,405,494 of NW_012267279.1, read as the reverse complement.
TAATTTGCCACTGGACAAGAACAAAGGGTAGTTTGAGAATGTAATTGGAATTGTATTATAGTGAAACATGTAATTGTCAAAAAATTTGTCTGTAATTTGGCAAAGATGCTAGCATAAACAGTGTTGTGGTAGACCAAGTCAGGGCCCCAGCCCAGCACAAGGACAGCTTGGTTTCCTCGTGCTTATGTTTTATCCGCATAGCGACTATGAGTACCCTAGAGTGACATGGGGAATGAACTTTTGGTGCTATTATTATTGTTTTCAATACTTAATGCATCCTAAGAACAACATGCTATCAATGCAAGTATTTTCTTTTTCAGCTAGAGTTACAACAGCATTTGAAAGGCTGGGGATGTAGCTCCTTGATAAAGTATCTGCTTCATGTGTGTGAAGTCAAATACCAGCATCACCACCAGTAGAATAAGGAAGTTAACTATTGTGTTTCTGCTTTGCTCACATATAACAACAAGAGATGAGTGGCAAATCTACTGGGTGATGGAGGAAAGGTGATCCACTGCTGCTTGGCTTGTCGGTAGAATCTACATACTTGCATATGGGCCTCTGAGGGGTGTTCCACATCTTTTGGAGAAACTCTTATCTTTTTTTTTATAATGGAATAATTATATGAATAAGAAAATTTTGGAGATGAGATCCAGCTATGCTGTCCAGACTGGTCCTAACATGTGTGCTCAACTTACCCTTCCTCCTAAGCCTCCAGAGTAGCTGGGTCAATAGATCCGAACCGCTGTACACAGCACATTTTAAAATATTTTCTTTCTTTTAATGTTTTATCTCTCTCCTTGTCTCCCTCCCTCCTTCCCTCCCTCCCTCCCTTTCTCCTTCCCTCCTTCCTTCCCTCCCTTCATCCCTGCCTTCTTTCCTTCCTTCCTTCCTTCCTTCCTTCTCTCCCTCTCTTCCTCCTTCCCTTCTCTCCTCCCCCCTCTTTCTTTTTCTTCAGTACTGGGGCTTGAACTCAGCACCTGGGTGTGTCCCTGAGCTTTTTCACTCAAAGCTGATGCTCCACCACTTGGGCCACAGCTTCACTTTGAACTTTTTTTTTTTTTTTTAGTTAATTGAATGTAAGTGTCTCACTGACTTTTCTGCCTAGTCTAGCTTTGAACAGTGGTCTGAGCCATTAGCACTTGGCTGAATTTCCTATTTCTTTTTATTATTTTTTATTTTATTTTATTTTTGGGTCCGGTCGTGGGGCCTGAACTCTGGGCCTGGGTGCTGTCCCTCAGCTCTTCAGCTCAAGGCTAGCGCTCTACCATTTGAGCCACAGTGCCACTTCTCTTTTTGCTTATGTGGTGCTGAGGAATCG
>NW_012267279.1:4340773-4404123 GCF_000151885.1 Dipodomys ordii | reverse complement strand
GCTTTTTTCTTTTTGCTTATGTGGTGCTGAGGAATCGAACCCAGGGCCTCAGGCATGCAAGGCAAGCACTCTACCACTGAGCCACCTTCCCAGCCCCTGAATTTCCTATTTCTTAAAAAAAGTAGAAGCCTTTTTTAATTTTTCCATTTCATCTTATATTAGTCATTTATCCACTGATAGAGATTATTGGTGTGATAATTCTTTTTTTTTTTGAAAGTTTTCAAAAAAAGTTTTGAAAGTTTTTTCTGCCCAAGCGCTGTTGGTATTTCAGCTAGCAGTAGCATTGCCTCTCACATAGGAATTCAAAACAAAAAGTAGTTTTCCTTGATGAGGATGGGATGAAGGTATCAGTACAAACTCAGTACATAATGGTGTACTGAGAAAAATTCAGCACTTGTGACTAGGAAAATGTTTCTGGCAAAAAAAATTCTGTATATTCATTTAGCCAGTTGCTGAAATGGTATTATGCATGGCTCTGAAGTTGAAATGATTTAATGCAGTAGTCACCTATGACTGTTAGTGTAGTGAGTTTTTAGAACATCTTTTGCTTCCTAGGAGGTCATGTATGTAGCAGATAATAGCATACCAGAAGAGCAGGTGATGTTCTGATTTACTGGAGTATGGCATGAGTTTAAGTATGCATTGTGAAATTGGAAACATGGCACTTGGTCAGTCTAGCTACACATTTCTACGCTCCACATGTCATGTTTTCTCGGTGTGCATTTGTTTTTGTTTTATAGTGACCCTGTCAAAAGGCAAAAAAATAAAGTCTAAATAGTCGATTTTCAAAGTTTAAGTTGGGTAGAATCAGGGTTACTGTCAGTTTGGTTTTTCTTACTATTACTGAGGCAAGACAAAGTTTTATTCCTTTGAAAGATAAGGTTCGTGAACTCTGTAGTAGGTCAGGGTGTGTGGCGCTCTGCCCTATAATCATTGTTCATTGTTAGCATGGTGGAATTCTTGTGCATTTAAAACATCCCAGCCACCATGTTGTTCTAGCTCCTCAGTAATTTGGACATCCGAGTACCCTTTATTACGTCAAGTTGTGAAGCTGCTAAGAGCCACTTTCAAATCCAGAACGACTTCCATATATTGCTACAAAGGTTGTGGTATCCGTTTTCAGTATTCATGTTGAACAGGCCCTCAGGTTCTTGAGGTGTTTGAAGAACACATGTCCAGTGTTACTTGCTGAAACCAACTCTGGAAAACTTGTGCTGATGCCATATTTTTGTGCTATTGTTGTGTCTAACTATGAAGTGAAGGAAGTGCTAATAACACTTCCTACTTGTTTAGCACGTTTCCTCCCCAGCTCTCAGAAGAGTTGGCCAATATCAGGCTGGATCCCCAGCCTATGTTTCTGTTCTTTTCTAATTCCTGTCATGTAATGTTACATAAAACTTTCACTTGCTAACTTCCTTTTTCTTAATGTTCTTCTATAAATTAGAAAACAGTATTTATTGTTATCATCTCCTATACTGAGAAAAAAGCTTGTCTCCACTAAAAACCTGACCTAGGCTTATGCTTTTGTCAGCCACAGAGCCAAAGTCAAACTCAAGAGGTTTTCCTTGGCTTTGTTTTTTTTTTTTTTTTTTAAATCACTGAGCCATAGTTTCTCTCCTTTTCAGTTATTCTTGTAGGACCAAAGAAAATACATTTCCAGCTACCAAAAATATTCCCCATGTCTCTTCTTCAGTATTCCAGTGTTAAGATTTATACTAGATTTATTGGCTGAAGTAAAGTTTCATTGCCAGTTATAAACATGATCTGTTCCCATCTTATTCCTGATCTGACTGCTGTCCCAGATGGTGATGGATAGTTGACACAAGATTATAATGAATGTAGCCCCTATTTTCTTTTTGCTCTTTTAAATTTGATTTAACAGGTTGCTTTCTGCCAGGAATTTTATGAATGGACAAATGTTAATATGCCAGATTTTTTTCCTTTATAGTAATAAATGTAACAAGATGTCTCCTCAAAGTGGATCCATTTAGAGTATGTTAATACTTGAATGAATACTTGCTGAATTTACAGGTAAAAAGCAACTCCAATGCCAGGCACTGGTGGCTCACACCTGTGTTCAGGAGGCTAAGGTCTGAGGATCATAGTGCGAAGCCAGTTTGAGCAGGAAAGTACATGAGACACTTAATCTCCAATTAAACACCATAAGTGCTAGAAGTGGAACTGTGGCTCAAGTGGTAGAGTGCTAGACTTGAGTGCTAGACTAAAGCTCAGGGACAACACCCCAGCCTGGAGTGGAAACCCCGGGAGTAGCACCAGAAAAAAAAATAAAACAACTCCAACTACTGGTAAAATGAAGATGTTTCTATAAAACTCCATTACTACACTTGAATATATTTTATGCTTTGAAATCTGTGGTGTCCATAAGGTCTTCCTTCTCTTTAGTGATTGCGGAGCTTGAAGAAGGTTCTGTAAAAACTAGAATAATTGGCTGTTGTGCTGTGAAATCGCCCGTTCTGCTGTGAAATCAAACTAAGGATGAAGTTTCTATGAGAGACAATTCTTTCCCTCTTCCAAGCAGCCAAAGTGAAAGTTGCATTTTGCTCAAGTTTGTGTAATCTTCTTAGTGAAAACAAGATTTTGAAGTGAGTGTGGTGTGCCCAGACCAAGCAGTTTTGTTGTTTTAGTGCCTACACGTGACCCAGTGAATGCACACACACACCACACATAAAGAGCCCATTCTTATTTCCATGCAGCCAAGGGAAGCTGGCCACTGCAGTCCTGGGCTTAGTGGAAGCTGGCAGCCTTTCTCCTCCTGTGGACAGCAGCCTGACGTCACTCCAGGCGGCTGTGATAGCAGACCCACTTCAGAGATTCTCAGTTGGCAGAGCTATGGAAGGCCTGGCTTTGATCATTTCCTGTCACACTTGAGTAAATGCAGTGAGGAAATTTGTTATTGTCAGAAATCCTGGGGTTGCCTTTTCAAGTGTTTAAGGTATAGTACTTATCTTTGAATGTTTAAATATCCTCCTAACAACAAACCTGTGTGATGCCCAAGAGAATTGTGGTTATTCTTATTTTAGAAACACACCAAGCCAAGTTCAGAGAATTGAAAACTTGGCAAATGGTAGTAGAGTGACCAAAATTCAGGCCTTCCAAACTCTGTGGTGTCCTCTCTTCTCCTTCTGTCCCTCCCACCCTCTGTGAGTGTGTGTGTGTGTGTGTGTGTGTGTGTGTGTGTGCGTGTGACTATGTAGCTTACTATTCTCCTGCTTCAGCTTCCCAAGTGCTGAGATTACAGGCATATGCTAATATCTCATTGGTGTCTTTCTTTTCACTGTATTAAATAACTTCTTTAGAGTGGCAATTGTTAATTTTTCTGTTCTTTTACATCCTCTGTCATCTAACTGTGTGGGATGATTATATATGATTTTTTTTCCCCCCAGTGAAGACGTTTGTTCAGTTCAACACAGTCTTGCTGCATTCAGGAACTCCTAGACAATGAGATAACCCACTTCCCGCATCTGAGAGCCTTCTGAACCATCTAGCGTAAGTCTGCCCTTACCAGCTAATTGCCAAGATTTATTAACCACATGATGCTGTTGCTCATTTGGCCTCTGAAAGCTACATAAAATTGAAGGGATGGATGATAGTGATTTCTTGTGTTGTTAACTAGAGGAGACAAAACCAATATGAAAGGGCCATTCTGTTCCTTAGAAATCAGAATTTTACTGGGAGGAGGAAGAAAGAGTTGAAGCGCCACCGTTAAAATATAATTTGTCTGTTATTAAAACACACACACACACACCTTCCAAAGTTGTTGTTTTTTCATTTCTACTGGTTGATTTTTAAGCTGTTACAAAAGTAGAAAAAGAACAATTTCCTTCCATGGTTTATGTAACTGCTTGTATGGAGTGGGAATACTTCAGGTTGTAGATAGTCTTGTTTTTCAGTTTGTGAGTCTGAGGTAAATTTTCAAGGTGATATTAAGAATAGGCAGGGTCAGATGCTGGTAACTCATGCCTGTAATCCTAGCTACTTTAGGAGGCTGAGATCTGAAGATATGAGTTCGAAGCTATCCTGGGAAAGAAAGTCTGTGAGACTGTTATGTCCAATTAACCATCAAAGAGTTGAAAGTAGAGCTGTGACTCAAATGGTATAATGTTAGCCTTAAACAAAAAAGCTAATCACACACACACAGACACAGACATACACACACACACACACACACACACACACACACACACACACACAAATAGGCACAATAGGTATGGATCATCTTAACTTCTCCCCTGGAAGCTCACATTCCTAGCAAATTAATGTTGATTTTAGCTTATCCCTGATAGAAAGTGTTTCAAATTCCTGTATATTAAAAAGGCAAATACAGTTTTAAAAATAATAAACTATTTCTTTAAAATACACTTTGGCACACAGTGTGCAGTCAAAGAGTAACTTTTAAATAAACCTATCATAATACCAAGTTATCTACACTAGCAATCACAATAGCAATCACAATAACTAGTATTTATACATATACTTGACTAAAATATACCCTAAGGAGAAATAGGTCTATTGAATGGCTTAAAACAAACTAAGAGGACTGTTCAATTTCTACTTAAATTTTTTTTGTTTTGCATTTTAATCATTAAATGGAAACAAAAAGTTTTGCCTTTAAAAGATGATTCTACCAGTGGTTTTTAAATTGCAGCAGGCTGAAGGAGGAGAGGGCAGATATACAAACCTGCTCAAACAAAGGAAAGGAGTCTTTCCTTCTCACCATCTTCCACTTTTCTCTGGGAGGGACAAAGAATGGGAGCGAGTAACAGCTGTCGGCCAAGGACTCTGACTTCTGCTCTGGTCTGCAGTGGATATCTGAGTCTGGGGCTATAGCAGGGTGCGGAGTGCATTGTGCCTGCTGGCCCAGGAGCTGCTAGGGAGGGAGTGGCCATGCAGAGATCGGCCATGCAGGGCTGGGAGCCGCAGAATGCAATGCAGAAAGCAGCCAGTGCACTGTGCAAGCCAGGCAGGCGGGGACCTTCCCCCCGACTGCCCTGGGGAAACCCATGCTCGCAGCTTACAGGAATGGCAGCAGGGGTTCTGTCCCAGCCAGCTTTAAGCTAAAAAAAAAATTTTTTTTTAAAGATTCCTCAAGTATGCCAGCTTATCATCTTACAGCATTACTTTTTCAGCACTGTGTGAGATCGTTGGTAATTGTAAACAAAGAGTAAGGGCAGAGGCCAGATGTTAGATAACTGAAGTCAGTGGGAGAGCAGTGGAGAGCCAGGTTGGGCTTCCATTATCATACTCAAGTAAATTATCTTGCTGTCTGTCCGTGCTGGAGACAAGAGCAGAAAACAAATTCGAATTTTAATTTTAATCTTCCAAGAAAGCATTAGCTTTTTCTTTTTAGCACTTAAAAGAGTTAGTTGAACAATACCATTCAGGCAGGATTGTTATTACTAAGTAATAGTACCACTGAGATTTGTAGGGGGCATTGCAGTTTTCAAATCTTCTCATGAGCTTTATCCCTCTGACTCCTGCAGCCAACGCCACTTTGTGAAGTATCATCTTTCTCTTTTTATAAGTGAGGAGCCAGAATTCCAGGGTTTACAGCCTGGGTAAGGGCGTACACTGCCACATTCTGGAGCTGGCTGCTCCAGCATTCCCTTCACTGTGCTAGAAGCGAACACGTGAATAACTTCTAGCTTTCTGGTCTTCCCACCTTTTTCTCCTCTCTGTACAGAAAACCATAGTCTGAAAATAAAGCCCACCTTATGACCATTTCACGTTACTCACAATAACAAAGGACACCCTCCTAATGACCTTAATCATATAATAAAACAGTATTGCTTAGAATCAGTGGTAGGTTTTTTTTTTTCTATTCAGTATATTTTATTTTGGTTTCCAGTACTGGAGATTGAACCTAAGGTCTTGTGCATGCTGAGCAAGTGCTCTGCCATTGAGCTGTAGCCACACTTCTTTTCCTTTTTGTTGGTATTTAGGGCTTTGTGCTTACTAAGCAAGCAATCTTACCATGTGAGACATATGTCCAGCCCTTTTTTGCTTTAGTTTGTTGTTGTTGTTGTTGTTGTTGGCGTGGGGGAGGGGGGGGAAGAAAGGGGGAAATAGGATCTTATGTTTTGCCAGGGCTGGCCTTGGACTGTGATCCTCTTACCTATGCTGGATCACAGATTCTCACCACCGTGCCTGGCTTGAATGAGATGAGGTCTTTTTTTTTGTCAAGGATAGCCTGCTTCTCAAGTAGCTGGGATTACTGAAGTGAGTCCATGGTACTGGGCCCTTTAAACAAAATTGAACCATGATCTCACTACATTACCACAGATGACCTTAACCTGTGCCATCTTTTCGCCTCAGCCTCAGACCCTTGAGTTTCTAATGACCATTAAAAAAAATCTAGAGTATAGCCCTTCAGAAGGAAAGCGAAACTCCAGTTAATTTCAGAGACTAGGACCCACTTCCACAGCGAAGGCCAGTGTGTTCCAAGCTGGGCACAGCGACTCACACCTGTAATCCTAGTTATTTAGGAAACTGAGGTCAAAGAAGATCAGATTTCTAGTCAGCCCAGGGATAGAGTTCTTGAGGCTCCATCTCAACCAACAAAAAGAAGGTGTAGTGTTTTGTTCCTGTCATCACAGCAACATCAGAAATGTAGTTAGGTCAACTTGCAACATAAACTTGAGACCATGTTAAAAGATAAATTTTAAAAAATGGATGTTAAAAAATAAGCTAAAGCAAAAAATGCCGAGAGTGAGGCTCAAGTGGTAGAGTACCTGCCTGGCAACCTTAGGCACTGATTTACAAGCCCAGAACTAATAAAACAAAATAAAATACCTAACCAACCAAACAAGAAGCCTTTTGTATATGTTCTTACATGATCTCTCTCTCTCTCTCTCTCTCTCTCTCTCTGGTTGTGGGGCTTCAACTCTGGGCCTGAGCGCTGTCTCTGAGCTCTTCAGCTCAAGACGAGCGCTGTACCACTTGAGCCACAGTGCCACTTCCAGTTTTCTGGTGGTTAATTGGAGATAAGAGTCGCATGGACTTTCCTGCCCAGGCTGGCTTTGAACTGCGATCCTCAGATCTCAGCCTCCTGAGTAGCTAGGATTATAGGCATGATGAGCCACTGGTTCCTGGCTCATGATCTCTTCTTTGTATGAAAAATGATAATCCCTACCTCTTTGGAACCTTTAGAATAGTATTATCCATCCTCTGTAAAGCTGAAATAGATAGATGAAAAGCAATCAAATTACAATTGTTAGAAATTAGTTTTCTTTGGCCCAGAAGGTGAGAGAAGTTCCTAGAAATTCTAATGGAGAAAATAATATTACTCATACATTGCTAACCAAGTTCAGCTGATAACTTTTAACTTCTGGGAGAACATTTTCAAAGAGCTAATGGTGAACAAACCACGTTTCATCATCTTCTATGCGATCTGGTCAGCTGAGAACTGGGAGAGCCTTTCTGGATATATCCTGATATTCCAGCAGTCTCTTAAGTCACAATGAATTGATAGGGAGTATAGGGTTGATCAGAATAATTACAAGTTCCATCAATTATAAGAGATCACTTTGCCAACATACTCTGACTGAATGCCTTATAGATCTAATTTGTGCCAGAGTTAATCTCTGCTCGGTAGTTTCTTCCAAAGCTGAACAAATTATATTGTGTCACCGTATCAGTGGATGCAGTATTCTTCATAAAGTGTTCATTTGTACACAAAGGCAATGGAATAGAAAGTTTCAAGGGCAGACCCACCTCCAGTAAAGCAGATATGGGAATAGGAGGAAGCTGTTATAGACTTCGTCTTATAGGAAGAGAAATTTCCCTTTAATCAAAGAGCTGCATTTAATTTCCTCATCATCTGTTTGTTTCAGTTTTTGCTTTGTAACTAACTTCTATTCATTTTCTCATATATCTGCCACTGAACCCTTGAACCGCAGCAGAACTTGATTTTCTATAAACAGGTAACTGCGCCCTCACTCAGCTCTCCAGAGCCTGAGAACTCATTGGAATGAGTGGGGATTGCCTTAGATCTTAGACAAAGAGATCTTTGCAGTACCTTTCTACCACAGTGTCTCTCGTTGCCTTCAAATACAAATATAAATGGTGCATATGGGAGCTTTGCTAAGCCCTTGAGGTCCAACCTCCCTTACCACATTTCTCTCAAGTTGCTTTTTGTTTCATTTTAGTAATGAAGACCAAAGTTGGATTTCAACAACAATCCTTTTTATAGTTGTAGTTTTATGAAGTGTGATATTATTTTCCCTCTTACACGAATGCATAGAAGGGGGAAGGAGGAAATTCCATAGGTCTTGAGGCAACAACCTGTTATTACATGGGACTGAAATTTTCAGTTCATTACTTCAGTCTTCAAGGAGAAGCCTCTTTCTCTCTCTTTTTAGAGATAGAATCTTCTGTGTAGCAAAAGATGGCCTTGACGGGGAAGGGAGGGAGGGAGGGGATGGTAGGGGGAAAACAATGGAGGGGCTAACAATGTTCAAGAGGAAGTGTACTCATTACCTCACTCATGTAACTGTAACCCTCTGTATAGTATCTTTACAATAAAAAAAAAAAAAAAAAGATGGCCTTGAACTTACAATCTTCTTGCCTCAGCCTCCTGAGTGTTGAGATTACAGATACAGTATAATACCATAGCTGGCTGCATACCTTTTTGAAAGTATCAGAAATCTATCAATGTAGTTTAGGAATGAAACTGAGATATATTGGTTTATAGGATCTAAAAGAGACTCAGGCCATCAAACTATGTGGAGGGCAGTAACACATCTGGTCTTAGCTTGGTCAGAATTCTCTTTTTCCTCTCTACCTGTTTCTATGTATTTGCTTTATACCTTCTCTTGAAAAATACTTTTCTTCATGGCTAGAAACATGGTCTGTGTACCAAGTTTTAAAATTCTAAGCAAGGAACTCATGATCAATATGGGTATCCATCCTTTAGTCATGTGCTTACAGCCTGTGGATGTGAGTAGTTGTATCTCAGGATAAGAGATGGTTTCTTGCATGTATGTTTATGTCAGCATGCAATGTCTAGGTCTAGTGCCTTTCACATGCTTGGGTAGCCAATGGTAAAAAAAAATTATATATATTGCATGGAGGTACATATTTACACACAAATTGAAGAAAATTTTTGTGAAATAATGCCCACCCCTCGCTATATTCAAAGTATTCAGATACTTTTTCTCATACTCATTTCATTGTAGTTCATTTTAAAATAATGCTAATTATAACTTAGCTCATTGATTTCATGACTCATTAATGGACAGTTGATCTATGGTTTGAAAACTACTGTGCTAGACATTAAAAGTAGCAGTGAAGTTTATATTAAACAGATATTTGGGCATTCGGTATTTATTAAGTCTTATCGAAGAAATGACTTACAGTTTAGAAAGATGCTAAATTCTCAGAGAGTGACAAATAGTGACATGAACACCCTTTTCAGCCCCCTAGTATGTGTGACAGCACCCCTCTTACTGGTCTCCTGTACTTGAAAAATCAGCTCCATCTGCTTATTCTGGAGCTACTCCCCAGCCCTTTGTAAAGTTAAGTAATACAAGTAACATACACTATCAGGCCCTCAGTTAAAGATTTACCTTTTGCTTGGAAATGCTGAAATCCTGTGGACTTATAAGTTTTCCCAATGCGCTTTCAGTTCTCTCTCAAATCATCCACACAGCTTTCTTAAAAGTGTTGTGGCAGAAGAGCAGCAGCTCTTCTGATTGTAGTATTGCTGGTAGAATGGTTAGTCTCTTATCCTTTCTGGTAATCCTTTCTTGTAGACGATGACAAAACGAAGAGCCCTCATTGTTGTTGTTGTTGTTGTTTATAGTCAATGGAAACACTTGAATCTGTAGCCTTCCATCTCTTCAAGATTCCAAAAAAAATAACATCTCCTGAGTGAGACAGAGAAGGCAGAGAAGAAAGTTGAGCTCTTTTCTGCTGGTAGTCAAGGCCCATTGAGATGCTAAATAACTGATGAACATGCAGTGCTGTGGATCTAACTGTGAAATGTAACAAAGTGAGGAAGAAGGGAAGATTTACAAACAAGACACAAAGAGTACTGACAATAACAGAAAGATGGATAAATTTGACTACTGTTGATGAACAGTAGTATTCATTAAAAGACAAATTGAATAAGCTAGTTAGAATGTAACAGACAGCTCATAAACAGGATATGTAAAGAACTACTGACAAGAATTGGGATGGGAAGGTGGCTCAGTGGTAGAGCACTTGCCTTGCATGCTCGAGGCCCTGGGTTTGATTCCTCAGCACCACATAAGAAAAAAGCCAGAAGTGGCACTGTGGCTCAAGTGGTAGAATGCTAGCCTTGAGCTGAAGAGCTGAGGGACAGCGCCAAGGCCCAGAGTTCAGGCCCCACAACCGGACCCCTCCTCCCCCCCCCCAAAAAAAAAGAATATAAGCCTGTACCTGGTTCCATGGGAGGCAAAGGGTTGACAGTATCTGGTCAGCTGGAAAGAAGAGAATCTTGTGGCCTAGTAGTTTCATAGTGGAGTTTCTACCTGCTGATTTCACTCTGCACTCAATCTCCTTTACATTTCAGAATATCTGATAGCCTCAATGAACTTTGTGTTAATGTAGGTTCTATCTGTTATCTACCTTATTAACTAATAGAAAAAGTTGAAATTCATTTTTTAAAAAATCCATTATGTGTTAACATAAATACCTGTTTTGATATCTGAGATCAAGGCAAGGCCTTTGTGAATGTGCTCTACCATGAGCTATACCTTAAGTTCAAGTAATATATTTTTTATGAAACAGAACTAAACTTTACCAAAACTGTTAGTGGAATCATACTGTTTTACTTTCTTTTAAATCTATGGGAGGCTGTTGGATGCTCACAGCTGTGTGTGTGCGTGCCAGTCTGGGACTTGAACTCAGGGCTATCTGTGAGTCATTTTTGCTTAAAACTCATGCTCGCTCCATCACTTGGGCCACAGATCTACATCTTGATTTTTGGTGGTTGATTGGAGATAAGAGTCTCATGGACTTTCCGGTCTAGGCTGGCATTGAACTGTGATCCTCCAATCTTAACCCCCTAAATAGCTAGGATTGTAGCCATGAGCCACCAGAGTCCAGTTCACACTTGCTTTTTCATTTAGGTGGTTGTCATGTACCCTTTGTTGAAACATAGAATGAAAATGTGGTCTCAGGCAGATATGTAGTTGGTAAAAGTAGGAATATTTTCATTATCTTTCCACATAATTGTGGATAGTCTTCTTTTTCATGCAAGTAAAATTTGATAAATGGTAGTTTGGAAAGTTTGTGGCAATGTGAGACCTGAAACTATACCAATGAACTCTTAGTTATTTGTTATATTACTTGTGGCTTATTTTGTATTTTGAAAGGTTTTTTCTCATGCATGACTTAAGAATAGTGATTGTTTAGAAAATACTGGTTACTGAGTTAAATAGGTTTTTCTGGTTGAAATAATGCATTATGTTGTGTGTGTGTATGTGTGTGTGTGTGTGTGTGTGTATTTATTAGTAATACTGGAGTTTAAATTCAGAGCCGCGTACTTGGTAGACAGGTGCTCTACCAATTCAGCCATATCCCCTGTAGCCCTTTTTGCTCTGGTTATTTTTGAGATAGGGCCAGCCTGCACTGTGATCCTCCTATTTTACTGTTCTTGCACAGCTAAGAAGACAGTATGTGTTACCACACCCAGTTTTTTATTAGTTGAGATAGGGACTCAAACTTTTTGCCTGGACTAGTCTTAAACCAAGGTCTTTCCTATCTCTGTCTCTCAACTAATAGTGTTATAAGTAAAAGCCACTGTACTTGGCACATTGTACAGTATTAAAATGTCACACTTTACCACTGATTCATTAGAAAAGTAGTATGAATTGGGAAGCTATCAAGCTTTTAGTGGCAGATACAAATTTTCTGAAATTCCCATTTCATTTGAAAGCCCAAATTTTATTACTGGCACCAAAACTGTGACAGGCTTATTGTCTGCCAAATCTTCAAGTCTGAATAACCATGTCTCGTGTGACTGTCATGCCTTTAAGCAGAAATGGTCTCCTGTACTTGAAAAATCAGCTCCATCTGCTTAGAGGCAAACATAGGCAATGTACTTTTTCTCCAGGCACCCTATGAACCTTGGTGTGGCACAGATGCTTTCTGTATGCCCTCCCATTTCATCACAGAGCACTGAAAGGATGTATACTCAGGAGAGAGGACTCCTAAGGGAAGTGCTTCTCCTTATTACCCTGTCTTTTCCTGTCATTTGGAAGTAACCCAGCATTTCTTTAGGCCTAGAAGTGAGGGGTAGCTGTAGTGCTATTTCTGCCTTTGCGCATGACAAGACCCCAGAAATCCCATCCACCCAAATATCATCAGTGAAAAATGCAAGTAAAAATCTTAGAATTATTGTGAAAATAGTCTTAGCTTTGTGCACCCTCTGAAAAGGTCTGGAGATCCGACGCCCAGGAGGTCCTGGCCACCCCTCCAGACCCCGCTTTGAGAACTGCTGGCCTAGATCATGCACACAGCTCTTGTGCACCAGGATCCACGTAGGCCTAAGCCAGTGGGAGCAGGGGCTGTGATGGCAGATGGTACATGTCTGGAGAGCTTGAAGACACATCAGGTATTGATATTGTGCTGTGTCTTGGCATGGAGCAGACATTTGTTCTGGAATATGTAAATCTATCCATCAACATTTGTGTGCTTTTCTAAGTCTGCTAACATTCCCCCCCCCCCACTTTTCATAAGCCTGGAGTTTAACTTTTTTTTTTTTTTTTTGTTCCGGTTGTGGGTCCTGAACTCTGGGCCTGGGCGCTGTCCCTCAGCTCTTCAGCTCAAGGCTAGCGCTCTACCACTTGAGCCACAGCGCCACTTCCGGCTTTTTTCTTTTTGCTTATGTGGTGCTAAGGAATCGAACCCAGGGCCTCATGCATGCAAGGCAAGCACTCTACCACTGAGCCACCTTCCCAGCCCCTGGAGTTTAACTTTTTAAGCTTGTTAGCCTCTGGCTAGGTGAGATATAGTACTGAGAAGAGAGGAGTCATCCTCCAGTCCTTCCCTCTTTGTTGTATAAGGAGGATTGGAGTTGAACCTTCTCTGCTTTGAGACAGAGTGTGGTAGTGCATGTCAGTAGTCTCAACTACTTCCAGCTACTTGATATCTCAAGGAGGGGATTGTCTGAGTTTATAGCTCCTGAAGTGACTAAAGATGATGAAGTTGTTTTTAATCTAAAAGTTTATGCAGTGTTCAGTTATTTGAGACTCAGGAGCCCTTAGCAGAGGTTGACCTCAAACCATTATTTTCTGGAAGGGGCAGGACACAAAGTGGAGAGTAAAGTCACCTTTAACTTCCTTGTATGATTTTGCTGTTACTAAGCCATCAAAAAATGTTGGCTTGATAAATGAAATAAATAGTAATAAGGTTTCAGCATGGCTATATTATCTTACGGTCATGCTCCTAGGATTTTAGGACATGGATCATTTGTTTCTTTTTTGTAACGCTGAATTGAGCATACAGATGTGAACACTTCCAGGTACAGGAAAGATCAGTGACTAACATAACTAATTCAACAGCAAAGCCAGCCCTGGTCTAGAGTTTGTGACTCCTAGATTTAGCTCTTCCCACAGAGCTCATTTCATTGTAAGCAATTCAAGATAGTCGTTGAAATCTGGTTATGTTTATCATGCCTCATTGGCCACCTTGCTGCACCTCTCACTCCCCCACTTTATTCAGGAACACCATTATACTCTCTTCTGTGTGTCTGCACCATTCACTGGGCTTCCTTCTGTTCTGAGACTTGGAATGAGAATTTAGGAAAACAAAGAATGTGGTGGTGTAGGTCTGTCGTCTCAACTACTCTCCGCTGCTTGGGAGGCCAAGGAGGGAAGCTGGTCTGAGCTTAAGAGTTTAAGACCTGCTGGGACAACATAAGAAACAAAACAAAACAAAATGTAAATACTGAGTCCATTGAACTGTGCTTTCTATGCTACTGAACGTAGCCTTCAACTTGCAGCTAGGTTCCTACGTGAGAGCAGCATTTGTTCTTCATTTATTTGCTGTCTGGGTGACTGCATAGTGGTGGAATTGGGCTTCAAGTGAACATGGTCAGCTTTCAGTGGTCCTGATCTCCCATCCAGAATGTCCTCTGGGTCATTGGCATTACTTCGCACTGGGGTTGGGGTGAAAGCATGTATACTCTAAAAGAATAATTGTAGAATGCGAGCAATAAGTAGGCAAGGCTTGATGGGGCTGTGCAGTGTGTGTGGAATGGAATCCTAAAGTTTGTTGGTTGAAATGGACATGTAGTCTTCCCTAGAGCAGCCAAGAATCTCTGACAACATAGTGAGGACAAAAGAAAACAACTTTAGGCTATTTTTATTGTTTGCCTTGGAAAATTTTTCTCTTCTTTCTTTGCTTCTACCTCTTCCCATCCCTCACCCTCCTGTCTTCCCCCCGCACCCATCTCCCTAACTCTTTGTTGAGCTAGTCCAGGCTTATGATCCTCCTTCCTCTTTTTTTTTTTTGTAAAGATAGTATACAGAGGGGTTACAGTTACACGAGTGAGGTAATGAGTACATTTCCTATTGAACATTGTTACTCCCTCCTTTGTTTTTCCCCTATCCCTTTCCTCTGCTAGTACTGGGGCTTGAGCTAAGGGTTCTGTCCCTGAGCTTTGTTCACTCAAGGCTGACACTCTACCTAACTTGAGCCACAGTTCCACTTTGGGCTTTTTTGGTGGTTAATTGGAGATAAGAGTCTCATGACTTTCCTGCCTGGACTGGCTTCAAAGAGTGATCTTCAGATCTCAGCCTTCTGAGTAGCTAGGATTACAGGCATGAGCCACCTGTGCTCAGCTCCTTCCTCAGCCTCTTGAGTGCTAAAATTACACATGTTCACCATCAGGCTCTGACTTTTTTCTTTAGTAATGCCAGTACTGGGGCTTGAACTCAAGGCCTAGACGCTGTCCCTGAGCTTTTGTGCTCAAGGCTAAAGCTTTACCACTTGAACCACAATTCTGGCTTTTTGGTAGTTAATTAGAGATAAGTGTCTCATGGATTCTCCTGCCTGGAAGGGCTTTGAACCTTGATCCTCAGATCCACAGCCTCCTGGGTATCTAGGATTACAGGCATGAGTCACTGGCACCTGGCTTGAATTTTTTAGTTTTTTTTTTAAGTATGAATTACCTTTGTTAAATGTTAGTATGCCTGAGTAAATAAAAACATTTTTAGATATTATAGACTACATTTCACAAGCCAGATCGAGAGTCAGTGGATAAATTTTCTTCATCAAACCCTGTCAGGTTGTTATTTGTGAACATAAGGTCTTAATTTAAGTGTTTAATGAATGAAATATAACAAATCTAATAAATGGATTTTCTAATTGCATTTTTCCTGATGCATTTCAAATAGGGCAGTCTGCAATCCCTACATACAAATGGCTGCTGCATTGCCCCACTTTCCCCTTCTAACCAGGCCCAGATGCTGCAGCTGCAGAAGGCACCAGCAATGCTTACAGAGGATGAGAGCATCAGAGTGGAGGAAGGAGGCAAGTTAGGGACACAGTCACCAAGAACAGACCTCAGGAGCAGAGCCATCTGTCCCATTGTGATGCTTTCCTGACCCCTTGTCCACTAACCAGAGGGTTTTTTTTTCTTCTTACTTGCTCTTGTCATGAGCCACTGCACAAAGTAACAAGTTTAGGGTAACATATGTCTTCTTAAAGTGTAACAAAGAGGTTATACAATATAGCAGGAGCTTCAAAATTAGGCAATGCCACTCCCCAGCTGTGTGACCTTTGGACAGGTTGCTTCACCTCCCATGCCAAGTCTGTTTTGTCTTCTGCAAAAACACTGGGTTACCCTAAGAATTAAATTAAGATATGTATACATTCAGCATACATGACCCCCCTTCTAGGACTTAGTAAGATCTTGGCATATAGAAACTGTTACGATATATGCAAACCAAGAGAAGGCTCATTAATGATCCATGCAGTGGAACTTAGTTTTATGACAATGCTTCATTCCAGATTTCTCTTGAACTCTATTTCCTGGGGAACATGGGAAGGAAAGCAATAAACTTTTAGCATTGGAAATTCTAGGGAAGAGGCAGGTCAAGGTAGGGAACTTAGGAGATTTTGAGCATTGTTTGGACCTGCAAAATGAGGAAGGGGTCCTAGAGATTTGGGTAGGTGCACTCTGCTAGCCATAAACCACATGCTTATTGTTGCTGGGACTGTACTATTAGGACTGTATTTTGCTCTCCGGCTATGCATTTAATCACTTGAAGAGTTTAAATTTAACAAAACAAAATAAAACAAAACACATGCTTGGGCCCTGCCTAACCCATCAAATCTGAATCTCGTTGGTGAGACCCAGCAACAGCTGCAACATTTCAGTTCTTGTGAACAGACAGGGTGGGGAAGCTCTCAAGCTATGAACACTTGGAGTAAGGATCTTGTGAAGGCCAGCCTAGACCCCTGTCCCTTCCTACTTCTACATGCATATGAGAGTGTGTACACACACATACACATGCCCATGCACACACGCACACACATACACACATGCACTCTTACCTTCACTGAAACGTAGACCTTTGCTGGTTCAGCAATTAGCTGTGTGGAAGAGATGTTATTGTTAACGATTTTAAGGTGAAGAGAGATTTATTGACCAATAGTTAGACAAGTGGAAGTATAAACTTTTATGCTGGTGCAGAGAAGACACGGTGTCTTGTTAGTGCCAGCAGGGGAGGCTTTCTGAAGGGAGCGCCATTTGAAGTACATCTTTAAGAATAGGTTGGGTTAAGGATGGTGCAAACAGGGAAAGGCATTCCAGAGAGAGGGAATGTTGGGAGAGAGCCACAGAGATGGCATAGCTCAAGGCATATGTAGGCAGTAGTGACTGGCTGTGGGTGGCTAGAACAGAGAGGCTATGAAGGGGGAGAAGTTCTGGATTTAAAGGATGAAACCGTAGATGGACCAAATGGGGAGATGGGGTTTGGCAGGTTGATGCAAGTGTTGAAGAGGAGAGTGATGAGGCCATTGAGAGCTCTGTTAGTAAGCTAAGTTCGATGTAAGCAGATAGGACTGGAAGCCAACATGTTTTCATGGACACATGTCTTCTCTGAAAAAAAGAGGCTGCTTTGTAAGGGCGTGAGGGCCAGTTTGTGGTAAGTGTTGAACAGAGTGATTGGAGCAATGCACAGAGAATGGGAATGAGAAAGATCATTCCTTACTCCACCACCCTTACCTAGTATCTGCATGCTATTCTGCAAGATCTATGTGGGCCTGACTCAAACCACTGTGCGGGTTATTCTTAGAGATGTAAAGCACAGTAATAAAAAGCTGGAAAAGTATCCTGAAAACTACAGTTTGAATTTAGAAAATTGGAAAAGTTGTTTAAATAAGATGTTGCCATTGCAACCTGCTTAAAACTGCTGATTTCTCCTAGATTATTTCTAGAACCTGGCAGTTACAAGACTTGTGGAAAACTAAGTTCTTACTTCCTGGATCTCATTCTTTGTCAGATATTCTTTGTGTGTGTGTGTGTGTGTGTGTGTGTGTGTGTGTGTGTGTGCTGGTACTGGGGCTTGAACTCAGGGCCTGGGCACTGTCCCTGAGTGTTTTTACTCAAGGCTAGTGCTCTACCAGTTTAGCCCCAGTTCCACTTCCATCTTTTTTGATAGTTAATTGGAGGTAAGAGTTTCACAGACTTTGCTGCCAGGGCTGGCTTTGACCCATGATCCTCAGATCTCAGCCTCTTGAGTAGCTAGGATTACAAGTGTGAGCTACTGGTGCTTGGCTATCAGGTAATCTTTACCTGATAGCCAATGTCCTAGGCAAATGAACTTTGGAAGACTGTGAGTACATTGTTGGACAAAGTAGGGTAGCACTTGTCATCATAAGCTACATGGTAGGCTGAGATTAGAAGGATCATTGTTCTAGCCAGACTGGGCAGAAAAGTCCATGAAACTCCATCTCCCTGAAAGGGAAATTGGATGTAGTAGTGTACACCTGTAGTCCCAGGTGACCAGGAGTTTTAAAGTAGGCTTTTAGCTAGGTACTAGTGGCTCATGCCACTATCTATTTAGGAGGCTGAGATCTGAAGATTGCATTTCAAAGCCAGCCCATGAAGGAAAGTTTATGAGACTCTTATCTCCAGTTAACCACCAAAACGCTGGAAGTGGAGTTGTGGTTTAAGTGGTAGAACACAAGGCCTTGAGCAAAAATACTCAGGGACAACACTCAGGACTGGCATGTGCGTGCACGCACACACACACACACACACGCACGCACACACACACACACACACACACACAAAGATAGACATATAAAACATAACTGGATCCAACCTTGGCCAAAGCCAAGGACCATCTTAGTTGCAGTCTGAGTTGAAGCCAACCTGTAGACATGAACATGTGATAGCTGTTTTAAGTACTGAGCGTCAGAATAATTTGTTAGTGTAATTTTAGAGGTAGCTCATAAATACGCTGCCTTATATCAGAGAAAGCACACTGTAGAAAAGTAGGTAAAAGGAATAGACAATAAGCTAATATTTTAAAATTATGTAAGGGGGGGACAGGGAGAAGAAAGGGATGGGAAGGGGAAACAAAGGAGGAGGCAACAATGCTTGATAAGAAATGTACTCATTACCTTGCCCACGTAATTGTAACCCCTCTGTATGGTATTTTCACAATAAAAAAAATTACGTAGACATAGGTTTCTCTATTTTATGTGGTTAAAAAATAAAGGAGGCAGATTGTGGCATAGGTATGTGTCTGAGTAGGTAGTGAGACGATATCGCTAAATAAATAAGATCCAACTGTCATTTTCTTGTATTTCTCTATTTTTATAGTAATTTACTTAATACTGTGAATATCTTATTATGTTTATAAGTCATGACTAACCAATCAATTCTCTAATGTCAAGTTACATATTTTGTCTTTAGCACCTAAAGAAATGCTATGTTATGTATTTTCTGCATGTGCCTTTTAGCTTTTATTCAGCTATTTCCCTAGACTAGATCCTAAAGTGGATTTATTGAGCTAGAGTGTAGTATCTTTTATGTACTCATCACAGTTACTTTCTGAAAATAAGTAATTTATCTGTTTAACATTTTAATGATAATAGACCTAAAAAAGGAAATTTTAAAAATTTGACTTTAGTTCTTATATTTCAACTTGACAAAACTATTCTATTAATTTTAGCATCTCACAAATATATCTAAATCTTTATATTAAGTCAGTTTGTTAGTTTGTATTGTCTAAATAGGCCATAACTCTTAATGTATATATATATATATATATATATATATAAAACTTCACATATTACCTTCTCTTCACTATCTCTAGGTTTTTATATTACTAGCTTGTTAAAACTACAATTCCCTATAAAATTCTAATTTTCTTTTCATCATAATGTGCTCATCAACTTAGAGTCTGAGTTTACTTTATAAAATTTGCAGTTTGTGTCTGTACATGTCTTTGTTTCTGTTTCTTGTGTGTGCGTGCGTGTGCGTGCACACATGCTCACACACAGGTGTGCACATGCTGCTACTGGGGCTTAAACTCAGGGCCTGGGCACCACCCCTTTCACTCAAGGCTGACACGTAACCACTTGAGCCACAGCTCTGTTTCTGGCTTTTTGCTGGATAATTGGGGATAAAGAATCTCATGAACTTTCCTGTCTGGGTTGACTTTGAATCATGATCCTCATTATCTCAGCCTCTTGAGTAGCTAAGATTACAGGTGTGAGCCACTGGCATCTGGTTTCTTTTAATAATTTTTAATTTTTTTTATGTCAGTGGTGAGGCTTGAACTCAGGGCCTCACTCTCTCATATGGATTTTCTGTTCAAGGCTGATTGATGCTCTACCGTTTGAGCCACACTTCCACTTCCTCTTTTGATAATTTTTGAAAGGAGCTGCCTAGTTCTTATGTGAGCTAGTATACAGAGAGCTAGATATTAAAGTAGCTTATTCTTTTAAGCTGTAAGTTATTTTGTGTTCAGGTAGATATTTTTCCAAGGACTTATTTTCTGTATGTTATACATAGCTTTGTTAAAGCTAAAATAAGCTTTGTGGCTTAGAATAGCTGCCTAGCCCATTGGTGTCTGCCACCCAGTTTTTTTTTTTCCCCCTCAGCCCATCCTATTCATTACTCTCAGATTAATTTTCCTAAAACACTGCTTACTGAAAAACCTCACTGGAAAACCTTAATTGACTCCCCATTTGTAGATGAATGGAGTGTAAGCTTTTCTCCTTGGTGTTTTAGCCCTCTGACAAAACATGCCTTTGCAGGCTCCAGAAAACCACTGGTGAGGCTATCAATGGCCCCGGTGGCTTCTTATCCAGATTCACCCGGTCAAAATGTTCACTCCTAATTAAAGGTGCCACTGGCCAGGGTGAGTGGGCACTGGCACTGCCAGCAGGCAGACATGCCAGATATCCCACCCACCCACAGCTCAATTCATTCAGCCTGAGTCCTGGGAACCTCTCAGCATATAGCCTTCTTCTGTCAATTTGTGTCTAATAGTGTTATGAGAGCAGCTGTGGTCTGCATACATTAATAAACACTAAACTCACGTTAGCACTACTGTTGTTTAGTATTACTAGTAGTAATAAGGTCACAAACTTCATGGTCAAGCACATGTAGGCTCACATTCCAATTCTGCTCCTTTTCTTCCTAGACCTTCTCCAAATGACTTAATTCTTCTTTATATACCGTTCATCACTTAACAAATAGTTCACATGGAGAAGACATTAAGTATATTCTCAATTGTGCATAATCTCATCCATTTTTGACATTTGGCCACAAGTATTATTGACTTTTGGATTCTGATTTGCCCACTTAGCTACCTTCAGGAGTCTCTTCCCTCTGAGCTTTGACAGGGTGTTGTCAAGATTGGAAGGTGGAAGAAGCTGGAGGAGGCAAAGGACTTGTAGGGACTCTGGAAGTCCCTGTCATCTGGAAGCAGCCTAATTGGCTCTACTGGGTAGGAGGGAAGAGATCTGGCCAGGGAAGAGCTGGCTCAAGGAAGGCAGGAGGTTCAGCCTCTATCCCTGTTCCCCTTCCCTGTGACTAGGAAGAGGCCTTATCCTTGGGCTTTGTGACATTTAGCCCTGTGGACTTCATCATTTGACTTCATCATCTCAAAGGCATGACCTCATTTGATTTGCTGTTTTCAAGGGGTTCTTTTATGTGCTGTCTGTCTATTCTGCCTTCTGCCTTCCAACTTGCAACATGACAGTGTCGTCATCATCATCATCATTGTCGTCGTATTCTCTGTTCATGCTGCCACACTTGCCTCTGTGGATTTCACACCTATTCCCTGAAGGATCCTTTTATTTAAGTTTTCTCCCAAGAGGAAAGTTAGGTGTGTGTTAGCCTCTATTCTAAAAACTTGGAGATTAACCAGAGTTCTGATCTTCCTGAGTAAAACAAAATACAGTTTGCAGTTTTGATTTTTATTTCTATTAACACTTTTTATTTCTTATTTCTCTTGTTAACACATCTGTGTGTATTCACTTAGAAAATGTAAAAATATCAAACTATAAAAGAGAATATGTTAAAAAATAAAAACCAGGCAACATTTTGCTGCTTAGTCATACTCACTTTCAACATTTTTATAAATGTGCTGCTTGGTGGGTTTTTTTCCCCACAAAGTTAGAATCTAGCCATATAGACTATATCTTAATTTTATTGCATGAGTTACAAGTATCATTCTTTGACTTGTTTTTAACAAATAGTAGAGGGAAGGAGGTGTGGCTTCAAAAGTAGACTGCTTGCCTAACAAATGCAAGGCTCAGAAGTTCAAACCCCAGGACCACCAAAAAAGGCAGGGGGGAGGAAGGTTGTGAGTGAAAAAATGAGACTTTGTGGATGCTGCTAGCAGTTTTTAGTAAGTATTTATTACTAACTCAGTTTCCACACAGTCTTTCATCCAGATTCTATGTACAAGTCTTGTCTCAGTCATGTAAAGAAGAATAATGACAAAAGCAATGCTTGACAGGGAGTTTTGAGGTGATTTCCTCTGGATGGCGGATGCTGGCCTTTGAGTCCTGGTCTGCCATTTGAGTCTTCTTACTGAAAACAAAGCTGGCTTTGGGCTGTGTACTACTGTATGTGGTACTTGATTCTATATGTCCTTGTTTTCCACATGCCTTGCCAAATTGGTTTCCTGACCATGACCTTGTAGTTCAGCATTTCCTCTTCCCTCCACCCGTTTCCTGCCTTCCCTTTTGATCATCAGGACTTTTTTCCCCCATGTGAATCCCATGGTTGTGATGTGGTAGCCAGCCTACAGTCAGGCAGCCCCACCCCAGTCTCCTGAGAGTCTTTTTGGAAAAGTACCTTTTATAGGTCTATACTTGATAACTGTACTATGAAATCACCACACAGTATAAAGATACCTTTTTCTTTCTACTTATTTCTAGTAGACATTGGAACAAATAAACATCCCTTTTCTTTATTAATTCTGACACTGGCTTTGCTCTTTAGCATTGTTAACTGTAACCCATATGTATAGTACTACTGCATTTTATCCAGCCCCAGCCTCTCCCCTCTGTACTTTTAGGACATCCTTGGTTAAGTGTAATATTCTCACTTTAAGCTCAACGCGTCTGAAATGAAAGTCACTATCTTGCACACTGCTTGTCTTTTTGTGAAGTCCCAGTATAGTGACTCTTTCAGAGCATCAGTTATTAGAACTAGTACAAGAAAACATTAAGGTGGTCAGATGCAAGCTAAGTGTGCAGAACTTGATATCTTACCTACACATTATCAATGATCATTTTGAAAATACAATGAAATAAAATCCCAGTCACTGTAGCAATTAAAATTATACCCATGAAAAATTGGCATAATTCTGTAAGACATATTACAATATAAGTTTTGCTGAAGGCCTAGGACACAGAGAATAAAATATTCCCAGATGGTGATTCTCTCTGAAGTGGTCTATAGATTACTGTAATTCCAATCTTTTTTTTTTTTTTTTGGTGGGAGGGGCGGGGGCTGGGCTTGGGGCTTGAATTTCAGGCCCTAGGCACTGTCCTGAGCTTTTTTTCATGTTCAAGGCTAGCTCTCTACTCCATGAGCCATAGCTCCACTTGCAGCTTTCTGGTGGTTAATTGGAGATAGGCTCATGGACTTTTCCTGTTCAGGCTGGATTTGAACCATGATTCTCAGATCTCAGCCTCCTGAGAAGGAGGAAGGAAAAAGAAAGGAATAGTCTTACCAGTTATAAAAGTATAACAAATCTAAAATATTCTAACATTAGCACAAGAACAAAATAGACTACTGAAACAAAACAGATGACAGTGCCTCTCTTCAAGAAATAGACTTCTGTTACTAGATAGAAGTTAGAGGATGCGGTGCGCGAGAGTCACTGTTCTTGTGGAAGTTTGGACTTGCTAAGGTTAGCCTCAAACTTTTGAGCTCAAACAATATTTCAGCCTCAGCCTCCCAAGTAGCTGGGACTACATATGTATGCCACTGTACCTGGCTCAGAGTTTGAACTTTTTTATTCAAGTGCCTTATCCATGCCAGGTTAGTGACAATGTTTGCCCTCTTCTTCCCTTTCCTGGCCTCTGCTTTGCTCTCTTTTCATCTATTCTCTTTGTGTGTGTGTGTGTGCACGTGCGCGAGCACACATGCGTGCGTGCGCCTGCGCTGAAGACCAACCCTGGGACCATGCACCTGCTAGATATATGCTCTTTTATTTAGTAATATTTTTAGGACTTCATATTTTCATCTATGTTCTTTTATATTGAAAAAATACATTTAGATCTTTATCTAGAGTTCATTTTTATCCATCATACAAGGTAAGGCTTTTCCTAACTACATCTAGGTATTTCAACTCCATGAATTGAGTCTGCTCCTATTCGTTTTATTTTTCTTTTAGTCAAGGCTTTGCTGTGTATTTTAGGCTGAACTGGAACTCTTAGCCCTCTGATTTAGCTTCTCAAGTTCTGGGCTACAGACATGTATTTCCATTGTCACTTGCTCCTGCAGATTTTTTTTTTTTTTTTGATGGTTGTGGGGCTTGAACTCTGGGCCTGGGGGCTGTCCCTGTGCTCTTCAGCTTAAGGCTAGCGTTCTACCACTTGAGCCACAGCGCCACTTCCGGTTTTCTGGTGGTTAATTGGAAACGAGTCTCACGGACTTTCTTGCCTGGGCTGGCTTTGAACTGTGATTGCCAGATCTCAGCCTCCTGACTAGCTAGGATTACAGGCATGAGCCATCCATGCCCAGCGCTCCTACTGATTTTAAATGTTACTTGAAACATTACTGTTTGAAATTGTTTCTGAGTCTGTTATTGGCCCTTGTTCAATCCCATGATTCTGTCTATTCCTTTGCCTAGGTTAGATGCACACATTGAACAGCCTCAAGTAGCTGTGAGATTCAGTCAGATTTGCATTGATGGAGAGAGTGCATAGACCTGTGTTCTAGTAGTGATCAAAAAAAAGAAAGTAATGGTCCCAGCTGAGCTGAACTGAAGCAGCTGAGGTAGAGTGATGCCTGCTAAGAAGGGTGGGGTAGAGAGATATGAAGACTATGCTAGCTTTTTGGCTGTATGGATGAGGGCGATGCTTTTTTTCATAAGAGTGGACCAGGTTTGAAGAGAGGCAGGGAGAGCAGCATGCATTCTGGTTTGGCTGTGTTGAACTTAGGCTTACCCATAAGACTACTCAGAAGAAAAATAGATTTAGGCATTTGATTTTGCAAATCTGAATGCCATTAAAGATCTGTGTGGGAATATACTTATGGGGTAACAGCATGGAGCCCACAGGAAATGGTGCAGGAGTAGATGGGCATGTGCAGGGAGTGTGTGCAAGGGACTAGGTAAGGACAGCAGCCTGAGCAACACCTGGGGAAAACGGAGCATAGATAACTTAGGAAACTTTGCCAGATGTGGTGGCACACACAGCTAATTCCACCATTAGGGAGTCTGGGGCAGGTGGATTGAGAGTTCAAGGTCAGTCTGGGCAACAGGAAAAGACCCTATCTCAAAAAGAAGAAAAAAGCTAAAAAGAATTTCAGCTATGAAATGTTGAGGTGGTAATACTTAAGGAATAAGTGGAATTGAATGGTTTTCTGATTTTCTCTTTTGAAAGTGGGAAAGGTCTCAACATGCATAAGATGATAATGGGAAGTAATCAAAACATGGAGCTTGGCATGGTGGTTCATGCCTGTAATCCAAGAACTTGGGGGGGGGGAGTGGGGGAGGAAATTTGCCATTGGAGGCTAGTATTGGCTACATGGTAAAACCCTGTCTCAAGAAAAGAAAAGAGAGAGGAAAAGGAAGAGAAGGGAAAGAAGGAAAGGAAGAAAGGAAATAATTTATCAGTTTTAGTCTCTAGGAAGACTAAAATCAAAAGCCCCAGAGGGAGTGTGGTACAGAGAAAGAGTACGCATTTAGGTCCCTTTGTCATGTCAGGGTCATGTGTAGAGAGTCTAATGGCTTCTATTTTCTCTGTGAGTAGGGGAAAGGATTTCTGCTATAAATGGAAAGTGTGGTACAATGAGGGGTTTGACAAAAATTCAGAAAGTTTGAAACAGCTGCTATGGAGAATTTAGAGAAAGAGCCACAGACACAGTATGGTGATTTGTGGAATTGAAACTCAGAGAGCAAGTGTCGGGGGTTGGGGTTTAAGCTCAAGATTAGATGTGGAGATTTAGGATTGTTAGAATTAATGGCTGAGTGGAAAGTGAGCAGAGCAAATGGAATCAGAAAAAGAGTTTCCAGGTGAGAATACTGAAGGGGAGTAGTAGGAGAAATGGAAATACCCAAGTATGAGTACCATGAGCTTCAAGTAGAAGGGGTGAGTTGGTGAGCAGTGGGAGGGTAGTAGTCTTCACCCTGGCCATACATTAAACCACTTAAGGAAAGCCAGGTTTTAGTGGCTCATGCCTGTAATACTAGTTACTCAGGAGACTGAGATTTGAGGCTTGAAGTTCAAAGTCAGCCCCAGCAGAAAGTCTGTGAGACTCTTATCTCCAATTAACCAGGAAAAAATGGGAAGGGAAGTGTGGTTCCAGAGGTAGAGCACTAGCCTTGATTAGTACAAGCTAAGGGATAGTACCCAGTCCCAGTACAAACCCACACCCACACCCACACTCCACAACTACTTGAGCATAAAGCAAGTACCCATGCTTCTGCCAACCCAATACCAAGGAATTTGGAACCTGAGGGAGATATCCTGCCATTGGTATTCTCCTTTCTGTAACAACCTTATAATTTGCAATCATTGCGGAGAATGAGAGACAAAGACAGGCTGAGAAGTGGTAGGACCTGACAAGCTGATCATCAGGGGCTGGATGATGACAGAATTTCGTGGTGAAAGTAAAGTAAATGGAGACCATTGATGCTGTTTGGCCTCCTGTCTTTTTATAAAGTAAGTATTCTTGTCCACTACAGACTATGAGTGGAGTGTGGATCTCTTGGAGACTTAGTGAAGAATGGAGAAAAGAGAACCAGGTGCTCTGAGGAATACAAGAGAATGCAAGGCCTCAGTGATGGCCTCAGTGAACAGCAACTGATTTCTGTAACTATCTGGCCTCTGTGGCTCTCTGTTAATGGAGTAACACATACAGCGCTGATAAATGTGGTAGAGGTACATCTAAAGCAGCAGAAGGGTTTGAAGTTAGCGTATAAAGCGAACATAGCCTTGGATCAAAATTACTCTTGGAAGTCTCTTAGGAAGGTTCACAAGCCTGTTTTCTCCATCATCAGTGAAGTCCTTTCCTTCAGCTGAGCATCCGATGAAATAGTTGACTTATATACAACTGTTGTAAGAAAAATGTGACTCTCTAACACCACACTCAATTAAATGCTCCCATTAAGTAGAAGTATTTGGATCATTAAGAAAGGGTACTTACAAAAGTTGACTAAGGGTATAAAAGAATTAGATTCCTTTCTGTCCTTCTAGGCATACACAGTGAGTAAAGCAGGAATTGCCTAAATTGTTATTTCTCTTCTGTAAATTGAACATAACTGAATTTGAGTTAAATTAAATGCATGGAGATGCAACTTATACCACTATATTATTTCTTGCTTGTCCAAAGTTGTCTTTGAGAAGCAAGATCCAGTTGTTAGGAGTAAGACAGTGGCTTGGACCACGTGGGTTTAAGTCACATCAGCATTACCTATAGTACATGTGACTGTGTTCATGTTACTCATCTCTCTTTTTCACTGATTTCTCATCTATAAATGTCAGCATAAAAACAGCATCTACATGACAGGTTTGTTGTGAGGACTAAGTCTAAAGCACTAGTTGTTCATTAGAGTAATAGTGTGTGCTGATTGGTTACTATTATTTGGCTATACACAAAAATATTGACTACAACTTATACAACAAGGTCAGACTTTTACTAGCACTTGAGATGTGATGTTGTAGATAATCTGACATTTCAAATCAAGAACCATATGAAAGAGCTTGCTGGCAAAGTTGAAATTTACCCAAAAAGAATCAAAAGTCCAAAACAAAACAAGACAGAACAAAAAACTAGTATGCCCATCAAGCCAAGAAATTGTAATCTTTGGATTCATATAAATGGCAAAAATATTAGAATAAATACATGTTTTATAAATTATTTCTACCAAGACCAGTGGTTGTCTTATGGTGTTCAATGCAGATGTATGTTCAAATACTTTATAATGTTCCACTTTGCTCAGTGATTGCACTGGGATGTGTTCCTGTTGACCGAACTTGAGAAGGGCTATTTCATTTTGCCCAATTTCTTTTTCTCTAATGTGATGCATTCATTATTTTAATAACTTTCTGAGTTCCTAGTAGAAGTCAGGTGCCCAGTGATAAATGATCTACAAATATCTTTTGTCTTCCTTGTATTTCTTGTTTTGAAAAACTAGAATCCCTTTGTGCTTTGTCCTTAAATCTTAATTTATTATTTTCTTCTCATACATTTCAACAACTTTTGATTTATATCCATATAGTTTTGTGCATTGCAAATCATATACTTGTTTCTTCCTGTAATCTTTTTGTATTTTATTACTATTTTGTGTGTGTGTGTGTGTGTGTGTGTGTGTGTGTATAGTTGGTTGTGGGGCTTGAACTCTGGGCCTGGGTGCTGTCCCTGAGCTCTTCAGCTCAAGGTGAGCACTCTACCAATTGAGCTACAGTGCTACTTCGGGTTTTCTGGTGGTTAATTGGAGATGAGAGTCTCATGGACTTTCCTGCCCAGGCTGGATTTGAACCATGATCCTCAGATCTCATCCCCCTGAGTAGCTAGGATTACAGGCATGAGCCAGGGCCCAGCTTATACTTGTTTATATTTTACATTTATATTCTTTTTGTGTATTTATTACTATTTTAGATTGTTTTGTAATCGTAGCTATCTTCTCCACTCTAAGTTCACAAAATTTGTTTGCCCATTGAGTTAGCCACTGTTTTTGGTTGCAAAAACAAATACTATGGTCTATTTAAATGCAAATTAGTGTTAGGGGCTCTCAGCATTTCCCGGAAGGCTGGGAACAGGAGGAAGGCCACTTGACCACATGACTGGGATGGGTCCTGAACCTGTTGCTGTTCAAGTAGCAGTCTTCGGAAAGGTAGTTTTCTTGTTTTTCTTCACTGTTTTACTCTGTGGTGTCTTCATTCTTAGGTGCATTGTCCCCATGTGGTAGTAAAGACAGCCAGAACTAACAACCTTACTATTTTAACGTCCTAAGCAGGAAGAAAGTACTTCCTTGCCAGTGTCAGGCGTCTAGTGTTCAGTTTCATTGGCCTCTTTGGAGATGTGTATTTGTCTGTGAACTAATGGAATATGTTTTTCTTGTGGGTTTTTGGTTTTGTTGTTATTTTTTTGTGCCTGTCCTGGGGCTTGAACTCAGAAGGGGCTTGAACTCACTGAGTGTTTGCTATTCCTGAGGTTTTTTGGCTCAAGATTAGCGATCTACCCTTTGAGCCACAGTTCTACTTTGCTAACTTAATCACTTACTAGTGGTTAATTAGAGCTAAGAGTCTTTCCTGCCTGGTCTGGCTTCAGACTCCAATCTGCAGATCTCAGCCACCTGAGTGCTTTAGGATTACAGGTGTGAGACACCAGTGTGGAACTTAATGGAGTGTTTTGATTGGTCAGGACAATGTCATATACCATCACAGGTGTGGAACAGAGTCAGCTGGACGGCAATAAAAGGGATGGATTCTTCAAAAGTGAGGGGTAGGGAAGAGGAGAGAAAGAGAAAGAAAGGAAGAGAAAAAAGAAAAGAAGGAGGGAAGGAAGAAAAAAGAAAGAATGGATAAAAGTAACACAAGCAATAGATGTCTTCTAAGTGGCCAGGATCCATGACATGTTTAGTCTTTGATTGGATTCTACATTCAGTTGTGCAAAGTGCTACTTTGCAATTCATTGATTCAGAAAATTAAAAAATATTTTTATTTAATTTTTTGTAATGGCCGAGCATTGGTGACTCATGCCTATAATTTTAGCTGTTCAGGAGGGTGAGATCTGAGGATCATGGTTCAAAGGCGGCTGGGGCAGGAAATCCAGAAGTAAAACTATGATAGAGTACTAGCCTTGAACAAAAAAACAAAAAACTCTGGGACAGCACCCAGCACGTTTGGGCGTGAGTGTGTGTGTGTGTTTTGTGTGTGTGTTTTTGTTTGTTTTATTTTTTACTATACAGTCACTAGGGTAAAGAAATACTGAAATCCCAGTAAGGAAAATTAATCTCACTCTTCATTTTAATCAATTATGCTAATTAAAGCTGTTTTTTGTTTGTTTACTGGAAACATGGCTTCTTAAATAGACTAAATTCATAAGTACGTGGTAAAAATGTACTTTTTTACTAAAGATCCATATATTTGTGAAACCTGCTGCTGTGTGATATACAAGAAAGCCAAAAACTTAAAAAGAAATCCACCTTCAGTCACACGTTATAAAAAGTCACTGCTAAAAAAAAAAGTCACTGCTATGTGTGTTAAAAGATAGTCTTGTAGTCATTCAAAACTGTTTCTCTATTTGAGTCACCACTTGCTTACTGTATTTTCTCTCAAGAATGTCAGTATTATGTCCTTTAGCAAACAGAAAAGTATAAAGAAAACAATGTAGTGTAATGACATGGGTTTTTAGAACCAGAAACCTGGGTTCTAGTCTAATCTTAAATGTGACCTTTAACTACTTGGGGGAAAAATAGTGTGATTAAATAAAGTTGTTTATATAACAACAGTAACTATTATCATTATCATAATTTGAAATTATTTGGGAAGAAACTGGCTTTCTTTTAAAATATCAGTTCTGTCAGTTAGCATATTCAGAAACTGTTGTGGATTAAAAAAAGAAATAGGATACATTTCCAAACATATCCTAGGATGTATGTATGTATGTATATATAAATGTGTGTATGTATTTATATATTTATTTTGTGGTGCTTGGGATCAAACTCAGGGCCTTATATACTATGTAAGGGGCTCTTCTATCATTGAGCTACATCCCCAGGCATAGGATTTTCTTCGATATCTGTAGTTTGGGCTAGATATGGTAAGCCTGTGGAGTGAGAAGCTTGATTACCAAAGGAAGGCTGTGGTGTGCTAGCTGGGATTTTTCACAAGGATCTTTGAGATGCAGCATTTGAGTACATTTTCAGATGAAGGGCAGAGCAGCCATGGTCTCAATTGCCTGTTAGTGCCCAGTAGTGTAGGCTCTAGTTGGAGTTACCAATTCCAGCCCAGCAGACTTTGAACTCTAGGCCACACTATGACTTGATTAACACTTTCTTTTCTTGATGGTATCATTTTGGCACTTTGCAAATAAATGACTTATACAAAAGCTTTATCCTTCAGGC
This sequence comes from Dipodomys ordii, assembly GCF_000151885.1. Taxonomy (NCBI): domain Eukaryota; kingdom Metazoa; phylum Chordata; class Mammalia; order Rodentia; family Heteromyidae; genus Dipodomys; species Dipodomys ordii. The sequence goes on along the minus strand of NW_012267279.1, from coordinate 4,373,353 downwards.
AAACATATATTTGTTGTTTAACTACAGGATTTAGCATTGAATAATTTTATGACAGACCACATTTGGCATGCCTAGTTATTCAGGGAATTTTCAAAGAACTGTGGAGGGACTTTTTAGTCACACATCCTCTCTGTTCTTAGTCATCTATTCCTTTTATGGTAGTCATTAGCAAATATCTCTCACCCCCTTCTATAATGTTTAACAGTCAGTGGAAGCGCTCTGTAGCGTTGGCTGTTTTGAGCTCTGTGTACTTAATTATGAGACAGTCAGCATATACTTGTGAAAACATAAACTAAATGTTGGTATATTTTCCACATGGCTTCTTTTTACAGAACCATAGTTGTTAATCCCCACATTAAACTATTTCAAGATCATTAAGAAAAAGTTTTTCTCTTATATGCATTTTGGGGCATTTGGTCTTCTTGTACTACTTTAAGTACCATTGATCATATTCAGAATTAAGGGACAAGAGAACTGAATATGAGTGAGATTAGTAGTTTTGCTTTAGTGCATAGGAAAGCAGACATTTTCCCCTTCTAGGTAATCAGAAGCACTGTGTACATTTAAATACTTGACCCCAGTGGCCTGGTCGGATTCCAATATTACACAATTGCATTCTGCCTTCCCTAATAACTAGCAAATCCAATTGTTTGGCTATGCCTATTCCTCTTAACCTTTAAAAACTGGTTTTAGGCTGTACTTTTACAAGGGTAGACCAGAAGCACTTCTTGCCACCTTTTATAAAAATTTGATGATTTTTACTTGAACTATTCTAACCTACCTATTTTCTCCCCAAACTAATAGTCACATTTCTCAGCACATAATCTAGAGTATATAAATAAATAAATATATATTTGAAATACATTTAAGATACTGAACACCAGGTGCCAAGTAGCTCACATCTGTAATCCTAGCTACTGAGATCTGAGGATCACAGTTCAAAGCCAGCCCAGGCAGGAAAGGCCATGAAACTCTTATCTCCAATTAACTACCAGAAAACTGGAAGTAGAGCTGTGGCTCCAAGTGGTAGAGCACTATAGCTTGAGCACAGAAGCTCAGGGATAGTGTCGAGGCCCTGAGTTCAAACCCTCAACTGACAAAAAAAGATATTGAACATGTAGCTTTGAAAACAGCCCTAACGGTAATAATTAAGGTAAGAAAACAAGGATTGGGGTTGAGTCAGATCACTGGTAGGCCCTTGCTTTTTGTCTCCAGCAGGGCAGAGTGTTACAAAATCCGCTTCTAGATGTCTTGCAGACCCATGACTCAGCATATCCTGACAACTTTGTTGTCCCTCTCCAGCCCTAGTTTTCCTTTTCTGAATTCTCTATCTTCTCCATCTTTTAATCTTCTAAACTGAAACTTTCCTTCTGCCTGGCTCTTAGTAGCTCAGCTTTGGGGAAGGGGCAGTAGATCCTGGGCTCTATCCCCAGTGGGCTCAGCAGGCAATAATAAGTAGATATATCTGTCCACTCTGCTACACTGTGCAAATATTGTTTTCTTGATGCACCATGATGTGAAGAAGTTTGGAAACTTGCCCTAGAAGGACGAAACATACACACCTATGAAGGCTCTGCCAGAAGTGACTTCCAGTGACCCAGCGTCATGGTGTCCCACTTACCCAGTACATTTTATGTTACAACCCCATCAAAAAATGTCAGTGCTATATCATTCCTCTGCCTCAGTTGGCTTGTCTGCGTTGTCCTTTTCTGTTTATGCATAGTAACATTTTATTCATCCTTTAAGCACAAGCCAAATGTTGTTTCTTGGCTTCAGTAGGCAGACTTGATGGTGTTTTCTTTAGTGACTCCAGAGCTTATGCTTCTAACCCACTATGCCATAGTGAGCCAGTAAACCTCTGTGGTTCAGCCACTAGACTACCTGGGTTCTGGTCTCAGTTGCATACCAGTGGCTGCATGCAAGGCAAGCTCTCTACCACTGAACCACCTTCTCAGTCCTGAGATCTGACTCTTATCTCTAACAAACCACCAGAAAAGCAGAAGTGGTGCTGTGGCTCAAAGTGATAGAGTGGTAGCCTTGAGCCAAAAAAGTTCAGGAACAGTGCCCAGAGTTTGAGTTTAAGCCCCATTACTGATCAAAAAAAAACAAAACAAAAAAAAAAAGGAAAAAAGTGGGCAGAAGGATGTGGCAGTGGTGCTAAACTTCTTGAATCTTAAAATTCCTTGTTTTTATTCAATACCTATGATAGTGCATGGCATTAGTATTTGTATTACAAGAAATACTAGATCTTTCTGTATGTCAGGCCTTATACTAAGAACTATATTAACAGCATCTTCTGCAAGTAGCCACATAACAGCCTTTGAGGGAAGCACTATTTTATTAATTAACTCATGAGGAAACTGAGGCAGAGAGAGGTTAAATAACTTGTCAGAAGTCACAAAGCTATTAAGAGGAGGGGCCAGAGTTTTATTCCATGCAGCCAGATTACAAGGTCCCCGCTCTTAATTATCCTAGACCATCTCATACAAATAATTAATAAACATCTGTTGGAATAAACAAAATAATTGGTAGGAGACAGTCTTACTGAAAGAGATGTGGTTCAGAAGTAAAACAAATCAACAGGGAATATACAAAATGAGTAAGAGATCATAGTATGCCACCAGGCATAATCCATATTAATGACCAGAAGTGGCTGGTTTCTTGCAGATGTGTAAAATTTTCTTGAATTGGAATGCTTCTGGATTGTAAATTTTAGCTTAGATAAGTTTTTGTGCAAATTATGATAGAAGGACTTCTTTTTCATTACCATAGAGTAATTGACCTTGATCCTGGCCTCTTATCTAAAATAACAAGAAAGATAGACAAAATGCATGAAAAACACTGGACAACAGGCAGTGTAGACAAAGATCTCTGACAGAGGAATGGTAAGTTCTGCTTGGCAACATTGCTAACTTGCAGCATATATAACTAAGATGAGGATGCAGAGAGCTGGCCAGTAAGACTGAATAGGTTAGGATTTGGGAGGCCAAGTGCCAAGAGAGGAGGGAGCCTTGCAATGAAACATCCTTAAAGATCTGCAAGGAGCCCCTTGAATCTATGGTAAATGCCAAGCTATGGATGCCTGTAGTTAAACTCCACAAAACCGGTGTGTTGGTAGGCCTCATCACTCTCAGGGATGATCGGCTGGGAGGACTCACAGGACTTAGTATGGTCATACAGAGGGCTAAGATTTGTAGAGTAGACTGCATAGTGGAAACTCAGCAAAAGGAAAAGGCACAGGAAGTGAAGCAAGGAGGAAACCAGGCCCAGGCTTCCTTCTTCTCCCAGCAACATTATGTAGGATGCACTTAATTTTTCTAGCAATGACTTGTGACAACATGTGTGAAGCTTATCAGAACCTCAGTATAAGGTTTCTTATTAGGGACATCAACTATTCTGTATGCTGGGAAAAGAACTTAGACTCTAGAGGCCATTTGGCAATTTAGAAGGACATTTTGTGTTGCCACAACTATGAGTTGATGCTGACATACTGGGATAAATAAGGAATGCTGCGAAACACCTTGCAGAAAGCTTTCCCACAACAAGAATTATAGGACCACAAATGTCAGTCATGCCAAGATTGAGAAACCCCGGCCTTGAACCACCTTCACAGAACTTAAAAACAAGTCAAGTTGATTTTCTGGAAACTTAAATATTAGTCAGACTTAATGTTAGTAAGCTTAATATTAAATATTAATCAAAACAAAATCAGAGTATTTTAAAGAGGACTAGGAATCACTAAGGTGATTAACCAGTAGACAACTTTTTATCAGTGTGACAGGGATTTATATAAAACACGATTATAAATACGATACATTTAAACTGGAACTTGTAGAGCTAAAAATTTGACTGTCTGAAATGAAAACTTCATTGGATGGAATCACAGCAAACTTTTTTCTGTGAAACATAGCCATAGAAACCATACAGAAACATGGAGAAAAATAACTGCAAAGAAATGAACAGAAAACCTCAGTAAACTGTGAGACCTTCTTAAATGATTTTAAAATTCATCTAATTGAAGTTCTAAAGGTGAGGGCAAAAATTAATTTGGCCAACATTCATAATGCCCATATTTGTTAAAGCTATGCAAACTTAAGGTAAATGAACCTAAAGCAGAATACTATAAAGAAAACCATAGCAAGGCAAGAAAAGGACATTTACACATAAAGAATTAAAAATGAGAATACCATATACGCTCCCATCAGAAACCATAAAACAGAAGACAATAGAAGAACATATTTAGGATGCTGAAGGAGGAAAAACAACAAGTATAATATACTATGTGAAAATATATTTCAAAAATGAAGTCAAAACAAAGGTCTTTTCAAACTAACTTTTTTTTTCCAGTCATGGGACCTGAACTCTGGGCCTGGGCACTATCCCTCAGCTCTATCCTCAGCTCTTCAGCTCAAGGCTAGCTCACTATCACTTGAGCCACAGCACCACTTCTGGCTTTTTGTGCTTATGTGGTGCTGAGGAATCGAACCCAGGGCCTCATGCATGCAAGGCAAGCCTCTCTCATTGAGCCACCTTTCTAGCCCATCAAGCTAACATTTTTAACTAGCAGGTCTGCATACCAAGAAATGTAATTGAAAAAAATTCAAGCTGACAATATCCCAGATGGAAACTCAGTTGTGTACAAGTGAATGACGAGCATTGACAGCAGTAAGCATTTGGTTAAATACAAAAGATTCCAGTCAGATACTGGTGGCTCACACCTGTAATCTAAGCTACTCAGGAAGCTGACATCTGTGGATAGAGATTCAAAGCCAGCCCAGCCAGAAAAGTTTGTGAGACTCTTATGTCCAGTTAACCAGCAAAAGGCTGGAAGTAGAAGTATGGCTCAAGTGGTAGAGTAACAGCCTTGAGAAAAAAAAAGCCATGCAAGAGCATATGTCCCTGAGCCTCAGTACTGACACACACACACACAAAATAAACATTTTATTCTTTTTAAAAAGTGTATTTTGGCTGGGTGCCAGTGGCTCACTGTAATCTTAGCTACTCAGGAGGCTGAAATATGAAGATGATGGTTCAAAGCCAGCCTAGGCAGGAAAGTCAGTGAGACTCTTATCTCCAATTAACTGCCAGGAAACCAGAAGTGGCACTGTGGCTCAAATGGTAGAGCACTAGCCTTTAGCACAAAGAGCCTCGGGGACAGCTTCCAGGCCCTGAGTTCAAGCCCCACAACCAACAAAAAAAGAAAGAAAATAAAAATTATATTATGGAGTTCACAACTTTAATAGAAGTGAAATATATCACAGTAGTACTAGGAATGGTTCTTACAATATGTACAAAATAGTCTAATATATTATATCTAATAAGTGTGATCTGCAATACAATTTATATACAATGTATTATATACTAAATTTGAAATACACATAAATACTAAAAAATAAAGATTTGTAGTTAATATACAAATAGAAAAGAAAATGAAATTGAAAATATTCAATGGAAAGGGAATGAAACTTTAAGAAGCAGAGCCTATTTCTTCCTCCTTTGAATGTTGGTTGGAATTTGTAATTCACAAATAAGAATGTGGTGTACGAGATAAAAGATACTGTGGCTTCCAATTTGTTCTGTTCAGTCATTCACACTGGAGGAAGTTGGGTGCTGTGTCATGAAGAGAGAGAGGTCTACACGGTAAGGAGCTGGGACCTCCAAGAGCCACAGGAATGAGCCATCTTGGGAACAGAGCTTAGTAGATCAAGCCTATGATCGTGTCAGCCCCTGCTGACATCTTAATGAGACCTTGAGTTAGTGTGCTATCTGGCTAAGCTCCTCCTGGGTTTCTGACCCTTAGAACAGTGTGAGATAATAATTTTTAGAACAGTATGAGATAATTCTTTGTTGTTTTAAGCTGCTAAGTTTTGGAGTAATGTGTTACACACAGCAGCAGATATTTAATAGAATGATTAAAGGGCCAATTCATTTGAAATCTTAAATCTATATACACATTCTGTGGCTTCAAATATTTAAAAAAAACTGACAGCTAAAAGCAGAAATAGATAAACCTGTAAGTTTGAAGTTTCAACACTAACTGCTTAGTAAATGATAGAAGAAGTTGACAAAAAAAATGAAAGGGGAAACAGAAGACTTGAAAAACACCATCAATCAACCGAATTGATTTTTATAGATTCAGTAGTTGCAGAATATTATTTTCAACTATGCATGGAATATTCACCACAATAGACTATATTCTGGGTTGTAGAAAAAAAACCTCAGTAAAATTAAGAAGGTCAGAATCATAGAGAATATGTGTCTTACCACAATGGAATCAAACTTTTTTTTTGATTCCATGAACAGAGATATATGTAATAAATTCTTCAAATAATTGGAAATTAAACTTCACACTTTTTAAATCATACATAATGTATTCACCTTTTAAATCACACATAATGTAAAGAAGAAATTACCAAGAAAATAGAAAATATTTTCAACTGAGTGAAAATGAAATCATAACGTATCAAAATTTGTAGGATGAGTTAAAGCAGTGTTTGAGGGAAGTCAGTTTTAATGCAGATATCCAGTCAATAGTTTAAATTTCTACCTGTACAAACTAGGGGGAAAACCTAACAAATTAAATCCACAGTGTATAGAAGGAAGAAAATTAGCAATACATAATGTAGGAAAAGGTCAAACAATGTAAAATGACTTTAAACAAAAAATTGGTTCCTGGAAAAATAATAAAATTGATTATATAAGTCAAATTCCCTTTCTATATTCTTAAAACACATTACAGTGTACTCTTAAAATGAATTTTTATTAGTTTGTTTTGTGTTACTGGAGATTGAACCCAGGGCCTTGCATATGCTAGGCAAAAACGATTTTTGAAAACCAAAAAGTTATATTCTTAATCTGAGGTAAGTGGTCTTGTTTTCAGACCTGAGTGTTGGACTATAATGCAACTTAAGTTGTTAAGCAAGTATCAGTTACAAGTTTAGTTATGATAAATTGAATTATTTATTTCTAAACATTTCAGAAAGTTTTCTCTGAAAGATAGATATACTTGTATTTGGGGGGAATCCTATAATTTCTGTGTTCTTTATTTTGTCTCAATTTTGAGCAAAAAGATTAAGAACAATGAGATTTGATCTTATAAAGTTATTGAAAACACATATTGGACATTTGCTGATTCCATTTTGCAGGAAAAAGTGTTTATAGTACACCCTATTAACTGACTGGGCTTCAGGTACCCTAGACTATAAACAAATAACTTCATCTTGCAAAAAGAAACCAAACTACCAACATGCCAAATGATGGCGTACGGTTTTAGTAGTTCTGCTTGGTTATCAAATCTATTGATACACGATCTGGAGTTCTATCTGTAGTGCTACTCACAGTGATGAGTCTTAAAATGAAGATAGTGCGAGGCCAGTATGGACAAGGAGTCATTCTGTCCTTCATGAAAGCAAACACGTTAGATACTAAATTACTTGTTTGTTCAGCAAATACTGAGTATACGCTTGAAGAAACATAAAATCAATTAAAATCATCTGAATCACTAGAACATTTAGTAAATTTACATCCTTTATTGGTTATTCACTATCTGATTATTTCATTCATGGATTAGACACATTTTTCTATTTGCTTATAAATGTCTTAGAACCAAGTGACATAATCCAGCCCCCTCATTCAGTTTCCTTTAGCTTTTCATCTTAGAAAACACTTCACTGATTATGAGCCTTCCAGATACAGGAAAACATACTTAAAAATCAAACTGGTCAGTTCAGCCACATTTTAATAGTGCTGTTAAACAGTTTCTTCATGAAGGAGAAAGGAGTTGGGGAGGAGGAAATATATGCAATGATAAAACAACTCAAATTGGGGTTTTAGGATTATAGGTAGAACTGAATTCCAATACTAATTTTGAGCTTCATTTAGTCACCTCATAGTTTGCTCATGTTATTATTAAGAGGAATTCTTTTCTGCTTTTGTTTATCTTCCTTTTTTTTCTTTTTTCCAATCAAGCCTGGGGCTTAAACTCGGGGCCTTGAGCATGGTCCCTGAGCTTTGCTGCTCAAGGCTAGCCCTCTATCACTTTGAGCCACAACTCCATTTCTGGGTTTTTTGGGGGGGCAGTTAATTGGAAATAAGAGTCTCATGGATGTTCCTGCGCAGGCTGTCTTTGAACCGAAATCCTCAGATCTCAGCTGCCTGAGCAGTTAGGATTACGGATGTGAGCTACTAGCACCCAACTGATTAAGTCTGAATTTTCCTCCTAGGCAAAGGGTTCAGAGTTAGTAGTTTGGGAGGACAGACTCAATGGAAACTATAGGAACTCAGAGTTTTTTGGAGGAGTTTTGACAAGTGTGAAGATCAGGTATAATGCTCGGAAAGGAGAGACTTTCAACTGACTCAGAGAAGAGCCTGTGTTCAGAGTAGCAGTACTTTCTTCCTGTCTGTAATGCAGCACCAGTGACCAGGAACTTTCTAGGTGTTGTGAATCCCAGGGATTAAGTTTGACACAGTGATCCTTCCCCCATTATTGCTGGCAATTGCTTGCACTCTTGTGTCCCATATCTATGTCCTCCGTGCACATTTTTGGAGTTCCCTGCATTTGACAGCTGTGTTATACTTTTATAGTTCAAAGGAAATCCAATGTGCTCTAGCTATAACTCTTTCCTGTAATTTTGTCTTTCACCCCCAACTATGAGATTTTCTTTTTGTTTGTGCTTTATTCATTTATAAAATAGTGGAAAACATTCAAGCCCCACGACCGACCAAAAAAAAAGAAAAAAGAAAATAGTGGAAAACAAACAGGTAAAGTTAAATTGTAAGATTTTTGTTGCAGAAGATAAGGTCTGAAACTATCATAAATTACCAGAGAGATATAAAATGAATTTTAACCATCTGTCCTTGTTTTGCTTGGCTGTTTGATTTGTTATAATGAGTTTTTTTTTCCTTTTGTTCAAGTCAAGTGTTCAACTTAAACTTCTCCCTTGCTTATTGTTATTCCTAGAGGCCTCCTTTTAGCCTAGGAAGCTCTTGTTTTTTTTTTTTTTTTGTTTTTTTACTTTATTTTTCTCCTTCTCAGACTAGGTCTTTCGGAAGTTAAAAAGGGAGCAAGGGTATAATAGCATTGATTACAGTGACTATTGTGAAATCTGTAAGTTTTTGTTTGTTCTCTATCATAGATGGCAGTAAATAAATTGTGTTGACTTAATTAAGTGGATTCCTGTGCTTGAATTTAATGCAGAATTGAGCAGTTTAGACATACTATTAGAGTCCCCAGAAAGTGCTCAATTGAGCTGCATATGAAAGACAAATATCACACATTCCCAATGGTTTAGTAATTTTGCAGAGGCTGTCAAAAAGCAAGCATGAGAAGACAAAAATAAATTCTCTTCATTTGACCAGATGTATTTAATAACCCGTAGTAATCTAGGCCTTGTACTGGTGTTAGTGTATGGATCTTTGACACACCTGCCTTCTGGCATCTCTGAGAACACTGCTCCTTACTTGGAAGTGACTATTTTTTATCTGCCTCCCCCTTTCCTCCTGTCTGATTTCTCAAACCAGATCTAGGACTTTCTTTGTTGCATTCTGTCAAACCATTATTTTGGAGTTCTTATCACAGTATGATTATTAATGTGTCTGTTTTTCCAGATTATGAAACTATTCTATGTTGCCTCAGCTCCTAGCACAATGATCATGGTTGATATCAAGATATGTTTGTTCACTAAATAAGTCAAACCATAACAATGCTTCACAATTATCTTTATGATATAGGTAGGAAAAACCGGGAGCAGGGAGCCCTATAGAGGTACTGTTGGGAGGGTTTCAGTTACCGCGGATCTTGATGGCCTCCATGCAACTCAGCACACTCTTCCCTTTCCAGCTGAGGAGGTGTGGTCTGCATACTTTTGGAGGTCTTTGGATCTGGGAACTGTCATTAGAGGAAAGAGAGACCAAGAGCAAGTGTATGGCTGGAGGAGTGGAGGGACTAGAAGGCAGTCCTTTGAGAATAAAGACTGAGAAGGAGTCAAGGAATTTTAGCCACTTGACTGAAAAAGAAGAGACTTTGAAAAATTCCTGCAAAGATAGCTTTAAAATATGAGACTTCAGCCTTTGAAAAGAGTCATAGTTCTGGGCAAATAATTCCTTTTGGCTTTCTTCCCATCTTCAGCTGTCAAAAAAACCCCACAAAAAAACAAAGTATAAAAAGTTGGTTTTACAACTCTGTGAATATACAAAAAGTCCTTGAATTATACACTTTAAACAGATGGATTGTATAGTGAGTGAATTATTTCTTAATAAAACTTAATTTTTTTCCTCTATTTGAATTTTAAAGAGATGATTCTGAAGGGAGCAGAAAACCGGCTGATTGTGTCTATGTGTGAGAGAGAGTATTTTGAACATTGGAACTGCCCAGATATGGTGTTTAAATTACCAATACTTAAAGATTCCTGAGCCTTTAACATTTTAAACTTGATTATTATTATTTATACTTTTCATGAATTTTATAACACTACAAATTTCAAAGAAAGAATTATATCCTGAGTTATAATCAAGATATTATTTTGGTTTGATAGAAAAGAGTAAGAAATCTTTATGGGTATATAATATAGGTTATTACTTTGAGATGAAGTCATTAGTCCCAAAAAATTGAAATTAACTATTTGGACACTTTTTATTTTTATTTTTTGCCAGTCCTGGGGCTTGAACTCAGGGCCTGGGCACTGTCCCTGAGCTTCTTTGGCTCAAGGCTAGCACGCTACCACTTGAGCCACTGCACCACTTCTGGCTTTTTCTGTTTATGTGATACTGAGGAATAGAACCCAGGGCTTCATGCATGCCAGGTAAGCACTCTATCACTAGGCCACATTCCCAGCCCCTATTTGGGCACTTTGAAAGACTAATTTACTAGTGTTCAAGTTGCAACTACAGATAAAGTTAGATTTTCATACCCTGGATGCGATATTCTTTGCTTTCCGTTTTCTTTCTTTTTCTTTTTTTCTGTTTTTTTTTGGAGATAGTCTTGCTGTGTAACCCAACTTGGCTTTGGCTATTCCTTTCTTAAAATTTTCACATAAAGATTACTAGCATTTGTTTTTGGTATGTATAAAAGCTGCAACGTTATGAAATGAAATGTATATGTGCCTTTTAAAGTTGTGATCTCTTATCATTGATATTTTGTAACATTTCTGTTATCTGTTGCATAACAAATTATCTCAAAAACCTCGCATTTAAAACAAACATTTATTTCAGTTTCTGAGAGTCAAGAATCCAGGTTTAAGGTAGTTGAATTCCTCTGCCAAAAGTTGTCAGGGCAGGGCCACACTCTCACTTAAAGGCAAGGATGAGGGAAGATGTACTTCGAAGCTTGCATAATTCAGGTGGGGGCAGAATTCAGTTCTACACTGGTTATTAGACTGAAGCCCTCAGTCTATTAAGGACTTTTGGCTAGATTTTCTTGACATGTGGGTTTTTATCTAGATTAGTTCACAACATGCTGGTGGCTTCCATCAGAGCAAGATAGAGAGCAAGAGAAGGTGAACAACATGGAAGCAGAACCTGATCCCAGCGGCTCATATCTCGGATGCTAGGTACTTGGGAGGCTGAGATCTAGAATATCATTGTTAGAGGCCATCTCTGCAAGAAAAGTTTGCTGGACTCTGTCTCCAAAATAACCAGCAGAAAGTAAGGCTGCTGGTGTGGCTCAAGTGGTGGAGTGTGAGCCTAGCAAGTGTAAGGCCCTAAATTAAAACCCTAAATTAAAACCCCAAAAAGAAAAGGGAAACTAGTCCTTTTGTGAACCCCATGTTGAAAGCATGGTCCTTTTACCTTCACCAAGTATGTTAGAAGTGAGTCACCAAGTAAGCCTATATGCACGAGGAGGAAGTGGCCGTCAGAAAGCTATACATAGTATGTAAACTTAAATTTATTATATTTTTTTACTAAAGAGTTTGTGATAGCTCTCGAAAAGATTAGTGATATTAAAAGAAGCAATAGATAAAAGATTGGGAACAGTATAATAGAATTACTGTCCTATCACAGTTCTGTCTAGTTGCTGCAGTGTTCTTAGAGCATTCCCTTTATCTAGGGATGGCTCACCACCCATTGAAACAGCCATTAAAGTTGGGTGGGTAGAGTGGCACAGGACTGCATTATAGCTACTAGAGGCGCTGAACCATCTGAGGGAAAGCTGGAATATAACATAGCAAGACTCCATCTCAACCAACAGTAACACAGGAATGGAAGAACTAGGGGAGGGTGCAACCCAGGAGTGACATCCATCATGTCTCATTTTCCAGATCATTGTCACATGACCATACCCAGCTACAAAAGGACATGGTGACTAGAGGGAAAGAATAGGAAATAGAGTCTTTGAGTAGTCATGGACTTGACTCAAAATCATTTTGTGGTGAAGAAAAGAAGTATAAATCTTGAGGGACAAGTTAGAAGCCTCTGCCAAAGCTCCCGGCAACACACGAGTGGATTGGATTGCACATGGTCAGGCCCAATGCAGTGTCCTCAAAGGTGTGCAAATCTTGTCCTCAGAACCTTTTAGTTTTAATTTAGACCGAATTCTGAACAACTTGGTTGTAATGCTCCCAAAGCCATTGCAGATTGAGAGGAAGTGTAGTGATAGACAGGCATCTTGACAGCTGCGAAAACTGAGAGCAGAATGTCCAGTAACAAGTAAGGACATAGAAAAGGTTGAGTCAAACGCTAGGCTGGCAAGTTCAGAGGAATGTGATGCAGGGAAGCTGTGCTCCCCCACCACCTCCCCCCAAGGCATTTTATCACATGGTAAAATACTGAGATTTGGTCCTGATGATGTTCAGATATGGCTCACTACCCTGGAGTTAGGAAAGAAAGCATGTTGGCACTCTAAAAGATTTAAGCTTCATCAACTATCTAGAGAAATTCATTTCTATAGATTATATAAAAATGATTCTGTCAGATAAAGAAAAGGTCCTCTACTCATAATTCTCTTTACCTTTATCTGATTACCACTGTGTTCTTTGTGTAGAAGATGCCTCATGACTTCAATGTTGGGGGTCTAGGATTATATATTGTCTTGGAGTATTTGATTAGTGATTTTTTTGTGCCAGTCCTGGGGCTTGAACTCACGACCTGGGCACTGTCCCTGGGCTCTTTAGCTCAAAGCTATCACTCTTCCACTTAAGCCACAGCTCCACTTACAACTGTTTTGTTGGTTAATTGGGATAAGAGTCTTATGGACTTTTCCTGCCCAGGCTGGCTTCAAACCACCTCCTCAGACTTTAGACTGTTGATTTTTTTTTGTTTTTAAAGGAAGTGTTTATATTCATTGATCTTCAAATATCAACACCAAGAAATTATACTCCATCTGCTTGTCACCATCCTATAGGGTGTAGAACTTTCTGTCATACACAAAGTGTTATTGGAGGTAGGAGATTATGAAAGAGTTGTCTAGTCCTCATGTTTTCAAGCTAAAATCCCAGCTAGTATTATAGATGTTTCCCATTTCTTCATCTGATACTCATTTAAAACCAGGTCCATTGCAAAGTAAATTCAGTTACACATGTATAGAAACATCCATAGCAAAGCAAAACATTACAAACAAATTTGAGCATCAAAATGTAAAAGTTTACTCTATGAAAGACTATTAAAAGTATAAAAAGAGTCAGGCACCGGTGGCTCAGGAATGTATTCCTACTGAGGAATCTGAGATCTAAGGATTGTGATTCAAAGCAAGCCCAGGAATAAAAGTCCCCCTAAGACTTTTATTTCCAATTACCACTCAAAAACTAGAAGTGGCACTGCGGCTCAAATGGTAGAGCACTAGCTTTAAGCACAAAGAGGCTCAGGGACAATGCTTTTTTTTAAAAAAGGCGGGGGAGGGGTTAAAAAAGAAGCCAATGCCAGTGGTTCATGCCTGTAATCATAGCTACTCAGGAGGCTGAGATCTAAGGATTCTGCTTTGAAACCAACTTGAGCATGAAAATCTGTGAGACTCTTATCTCTAGTTAACAACCAAAAAGGTGGAAGTAGAGCTATGGCCCAAGTGGTAGAGTGCTAGCCTTGAGCAAAAAAACTCAGGGACAGAGTTCAGGCCCTGAGTTCAAGCCCCTGAACCAGTGCGTGCATGCATGCGTGCGTGCGTGCGTGCATGTGTGTGTGTGTGTGTGTGTGTGTGTGTGCGCGCGCGCGCACATTTACCAAAGAAGCTATACATTTGCAAAAAAGATGTTTAACATTGTCAGGGGATTGATAATCAAAACTACAAGGTGCACACACATTGTATTAGTCAGACCTTTTATATATATATATATATTTTTTTTTAATTGTGAAAATACTATACAGAGGGGTTACAAGTACATGGGCAAGATAATGAATACATTTCTTATCAAGCATTGTAGCCTCCTCCTTTTTTCCCCTTCCCATCCCTTCCCATCCTCCCCCCGACCCCCAATCCTCCCCGCTCCCCCTGCGCCCTCCCCTCCCCCCCCACACCAAAGTTGTAAAGTTCGCTTTTGACATAACAACTTGTACATCTCATTGTTGCAATGGGTCCACCTGTATCCCTATTTAAACAATTTGTTTTTCCCCTTCCCCTCCACAAATTATACCAACATCAAATACAGTGAAAGCAGGGGTTATACTGTGGGGGAGGGACATACAAAGCAACAAAGAAATCATCTTATAAATGCATTAGAAACAATCGCATGAAAGAAAACATTTGAATGCATATCTTAGGGTTCATTTCCCTAACATCACCTTATCTGACCTTTTCTGCTTGACTCAGACATATACTAGATATTGCAAATAAGGGAAACCATGGGACCTATGTTTCTTTGGGCCTGGCTTACTTCACTTAATATAATTTTTTCGAAGCCTTTCCATTTCCTAACAAATGGGGCAATGCCATTCTTTCTGATAGAGGCATAGAATTCCATTGTGTATATATACCACATTTTCTTGATCCATTCATCTACTGAGGGGCACCTGGGTTGGTTCCATATCTTAGCTATAGTAGATAGTGCTGTAATAAATATAGTCATGCTGGTAGCTTTAGTGTGGTCTTGTTTGTAAACTTTTGGGTAGACGCCCAAAAGTGGGATTGCTGGGTCATAGAGGAGGTCTATGTGGAGTCAGAACTTTTGTTGTTGAGACAGAATGCCTCAGAAAACAGGAAGGAAGGATTTACTTTGACTCATGGTTTCAGAAGTTTCAGTCCGTGGCCAACTAACTGTGTTTTGAGGCTGTGATGAGACAGAACATCATGGTAGAATTGTGTGTTAGAAAAGTTGCTTACTTCATGGCTGCCAAAAAGCAGATAGACATATGCCTAGGACATAAAGTGACCTTCCAGGGGCATTCCCTTAGTGATTTACTTACTCCAACTAGCCCCCATCTCTAAAGTTTCCATCACTTGCGAATAATGACACCAAACTATGAATCCATCTGTGGGTAACAGGTAATCCATTGATTAGATCAGGGCTCTCACAATCCAATGACTTTATAATGTTTGTATCCAACAGATGGATACAACTCTGAGCAAACCGACCGTCATTCTAAGCAACAATCCACAGCTATCAGAATGACTAAAATAAAAAAATATGAAAACACAAGATGTTAGCGTGGATGCAGAGAAACTGGGCCACAGATACACTGCTGGTGGTAAAGTGTTGCATGCATTCTGGAAAACTGTGTGGCAGTTTAACAGAAAAGTATGAAATATAGTCAGGTGCTGGTTGCTCACACCTGTAGTTCTAGGTACTGAATTGGCTGAGATCTGGAGGATTGGGGTTTGAAGTCAGCCTGGGCAGAAAAGTCTGTGAGACTATCTCTAATCAACCAGCAAAATGCTGCTGTGACTCAAGTGGTAGAGCACTGGCCATGAGCAAGAAAGCCAAATGCGAGCAAGAAGCCCTGAGAGTAAGCCTTGTTAATAGCATGTGCATGTTTGCATGTGCAAGTGTGTGTGCACGTGCACACACACACACACACAAATTAAGTACATTACCACCACATGACCCAGCAATTGCAGACTTGGGCCCTTACTCCAGAGAAATGAAAAATTAAGGCCATATAAATGTATACACAAATGTTCATAGTAGCTTTATTCATAATAGCCCCAAACTGGAAATAACCCCAAATTTCTTCAATGAATGAATGGTTAAACAAACCCTGGTACATTCAGTACTAATCAGCAATGAGTATCATTAGCTAGTGATACATGCCACCACCTGGATGAATTATGCTGTTGGAAACCAGTCCAAAAAGGTTGTAGGCTGTGTTATTCCACATAAACAACACTTCTGAAGTGACAGAATCATAGATAAAGAAGAGATTCGTGGAAGCACAGGGGTTAGAGAAGGTGGCAGGGAACATGTGAGGGAGGGAGGTGGGTGTGTCTCTGAAAAGGCAGTCTGAGGGTTTTTTACATTGACAGCAAAGTCCTCTATCAGGTTCTAGCAGTGTCAACATCCTGTGCATTACCACTGGAGGATACATAGGGTACATAGGATCTCTCAGGATTATGTCTTACAACTCCATGTGAAATGCAGTTGTTTCAAGTTAAAATGATTTACCAAATTACAAAGTCTAGAATGCCACTGGACTGTGTCCTGACTTGGAGAGAGCATGCGTGAAGTATGTCTGTGCGCTGCCATAGGTGAGAGAGGCTGAAAATCTGTGTGGAACCACGTTAAACACCCAAACCTGACAGTGCATCCCAAAATGAAGGGTGCCACTCTGTGGACCCACTCATTTAAAAGCTATTTGTTGTGCTTGCCTAGCATGAATGAAGCCCATAAGCAGAAAAAGCCAGAAGTGGTACTGTGGCTCAAATGGTAGAGTGCTAGCCTTAAGCTAAAGAAGCTCAGAGACAGTGCCCAGGCCCTGAGTTCAAGACCCAGGATGGACAAAAAAATCTGTTGAGTATCTGTCTGCCTTTTGGGCAGCCTGGTTCTAAATGTTGGTATCTTGGTTCAGGCTACTGTAGCAAACCAAAAGTCTAGATCAGTACCAATATGGCTAGGTGCTTGGTGAGGGTCCCTTTATGGTTAATAGCCTCACATGCCTTCCTTGGTTCATGCCCACAGAAAGCTCTGTGACATTTTTTTTTTTTATAAAAGCACTAATTCCATTATAGAAGTTCCATACTTGGCATGAAAAAAAAAAAAAAAAACGACCTGTCACCACCCAGCCTTCCTCTCCATCTTGGGGCTGGGAATGTGGCTTAGTGGTAGAGTGCTTGCCTAGCATGCATGATACCCTGGGTTCAATTCCTCAGTAACACATTAAGAGAAAAGTGGCGCTGTGGCTCAAGTGGTAGAGTGCTAGCCTTGAGCCAAAGAAACTCAAGGACAACGTCCTGGCCCTGAGTTCAAGTCCCAGGACTAGAAAGAAAAAAAATAAAAAGAACGACCCAGAAGTTCCATACTCCAGATGGCATCTAAACCTAATCTCTTCCCTTAGGCCTCACCTTCAAAACCAAAAGTGGGTACTCAGGCTTCAACATATGTGTTTTTAGAGGATACAAATAGACAGCAGTGAACAAAATTTGGGGGTCGGGGGAGGAGCCTTTATAAAGCTAGGAGGTTATCTGAAGCAGAAGACAATAAAGAAAATGCATAAGCTATTCATAAGAGATGATTAGTGCTATGGGGGAAAAAAGCAATTTTAAGGGAGTTGAACATAGGGAAGGAGTACAAGAACTGAGGGTTGCAATTTTAAACAGGGCCTGAAGACAGAGAGCTAGTACAACCTGAGCCAAGTCTTAAAGGAAGTTAGGGAGACAACCAGGCAGACATGAAGGAAGAAAGTTCCGGGCAGGGGGAAGAGCCAGCGTACACATATCTCTTGTGTTTAAGTAGAGACAGAGGTGAAGCCGGTGTTGGAAGAACAAGAGTAAGTGAGGGAGAGTAGTTTTGTGTTGGTGTTCCAGGACCAGTTTAGAATAGAAAATGTGTTGAGCCTTCTGGCTTTTACTAAAGTAGTATGGGAAGCCATTGATGGATTTGGAGTAGAGGTATGGCATGGCCTTGACCTGTGTTTTAAAGCAGGTCACTCTGGTTGCTGTGTAAAGACAAGATAGTAGAGGAAGAATATGTTTTGCAGAAGCCATGTTCACACTCCCGGCACAAGAGATGATGGTTTTTTGGACTAGGATGGTAGCTCTTATGTTCAGGTGGTTTTGATGGTTTTTGTTTTGTTTTGTTTTGCCATCCTGGAATCAAACCTAGAACTTACTAGGCAAGTGCTCTAACTGTGAGTCATATCTCAGCTTTGTGTTCAAGTTCTGAGACACAGACAGTATTATTTCCGGTCATATTGGACACAAGCTGTCAATCATAACTCCAAGGCTTTAGAACTGCAGATGTGGATGAATGGTATTCGCAGGAACCATGATGTGGAATAAACTACAGGGAGGGAGTTGTGGGGAATCCAGGGATGCATGTCGAATTGAAGATATCCACACCGAGATATTGAGTAAACAGTTGGAGATTCCAGTCTGGAGTTCAGAGGACACAGATACAGGGTGGAGAAAAGCATTTGGAAGTTGTCTGTGTTCAGGTGGTAGTTAAGGCACAAAAATAGATATTTCCAAGAGAACAGCCTAGTGAATAAGCCCAGAGAGAAGAATCCACTGAGGAACTGGGATGTGTGGCCAGTAGGAAAAGAAGAAACCCAGAAATATATGAAGTGTTCCTGGCGGAAGCAGAGGTGAACTGTGGAGGTCAGGAAAAGGAAGGTCTGAGAACCACCCTTGAACTCAGCAAGGTGGAACCAGCTAATAACCTGCACACATTACAGAAAAAACATTTGAGTCATTAAGTTAAGTTTTGCTTACTACAAGAATAAATTGGTTTTTTTGTTTTTGTTTTTTTTTTGGGTCCGGTTGTGGAGCCTGAACTCTGGGCCTGGGCGCTGTCCCTCACCCCTTCAGCTCAAGGCTAGCGCTCTACCACTTGAGCCACAGCGCCACTTCCGGCTTTTTTCTTTTTGCTTATGTGGTGCTGAGGAATCGAACCCAGGGCCTCAGGCATGAAACGCAAGCGCTCTACCACTGAGCCATCTTCCCAGCCCCAAGAATAAATTGTTTTAAAAGATGTCCATCAAGGAATGAATGAATAAACACAGTGTGGCATATGCTTATAATATATTAGCTTTTAAAAAGAGTGAAGTTGGGATTCATGGTTTAACATAGGTGAACCTAGGAAAATACTAAATGAAATAATCCAGTCATAAAAGGACCTGTAGTGTGTGGTTCTACTTATATGAGATACCTAGAATAGTTAAATTCATAGAAATAGAAAGTAGAATGGAGGCTAACAAGGCAGGAGGGAAAGAATTAGTGTTTAATTAGTATAAACACCATTTAGAAAGTTCTGGAACTGAATAATGTAACTTGAATTGTGCAATACTGTACAAGATCTTTATGCCTTTGAATTTCCACACTGAACAAAGGGTTAAAAATAATAAAGCAGAAAGTGGATTAGGAGTATGGCTAAGTGGTAGAGTGCCTGACTAGCTAGCACAAGATGCTGTGAGTACACAGCCAGTACCACCAAATATTGTAATTTTTTAAAGTGTGAGGCTTGCCTAGAATGCTCAAGACTATAGGTTCAATCCCCAACACACGTGTGAGCACGTGTGCGCGTGCACACACACATACACACAACTAATTTACTAAACGCTATATAAAAGGGATTAGTTACATATGTGAATGTGACTATGTATTTTACCTACTTACTTCTAGCATAGAATTAAAGCAAATGAATGAAAGAATGCTTTCTTTTACTTGTTGATGACCTAAGTTTGTTTCAGGTCTGTCTTGTGACTTGGTTTTCCCTATAGAACCTTTAGTACATGTTATGTTCTTTCTTTGTGACTCGAGCCTTAGCCATTGAAGTCAGAGAAAATTGTATTCCTTATACGGGTTATTATCAGAAGACCAGGAGAAAAGTCAGCCAGTGCTTTTACTAATTATAATTCTTAGAAGAGCATGTCTTTGAAACTATATCTTTTTAAAAATGCTCTGTATATGAAAGAGATCTCTATCCATTTCCTCACTTAGAAAACTATTCTGTCCCTCCTATCATTGTTTTAGAAAATAAGGTTCCTTAACTGCACATGCCAATACTTTTCCTGCTAAAACTAGCATTTCTGATTCTTCCACTGGCTGATATGGAGAAAAGCTTGAGTACTGGAAGGTTTTGTGGTACAGCATATTTAATAACCGTGACAAGTCAAGAATTTTAAGCAGACTCGCCTCCTTGTCTGGGATCTGTCGGCAGTATTGTGCCTCCACTGGCAACCTCCTTGCTGTACTGTTTCAGCCAAAGCTGTGCTAATGATGCTCTTCCAGATTTTTACTGGATATTTTTAAAGCTTCAGAGTCTCTAAATTAAAACAACACACACACACACACACACACACACACACACACACAAACCTTCCCTATTCCTTTCAAAAGCTGCCATTCTAAAATATGTAGCCAAAAAAAAAAAGTTTAAAGTATACAATTGCTTTGCAGCCTTGATGAAACAAAGGCTAGTGTGTTGCTGTGGCCCAGGAGTGCCACGCTGCTTTTGTGTGATTTCAGAGGTGAAATTTCGATGGCTAGAAGATAGATGGGTGCCAGATGCAGTTTGACACAGATTCAGACAGCTGCTTCTGGGCTAGGTTTCATTCGCTGGTGAGTGCACCAGCAGAAGTAGCAGCACAGGGGCCCCAAATGCCAAAATGACAGTGAGAACAGCGAGACAATACAATATTCACTAAGTGATTTTAATCTCCAAGATTGAATGTCACCCAATCAGTTTCCAGGATTTAAAAGCTAACTCATCAAAAGCTATCCCAGGG
Organism: Dipodomys ordii; assembly: GCF_000151885.1. Lineage (NCBI taxonomy): Eukaryota > Metazoa > Chordata > Mammalia > Rodentia > Heteromyidae > Dipodomys > Dipodomys ordii. Next base: position 4,352,551 of record NW_012267279.1, on the reverse strand, counting down.
CTCATGTCTGTTTGGAGAAGTTTTACTTTTTGTTGTTGTTGTTTATTTGTTAGCTTTAAAGCAAAAGCTTTTTTTTTTAAGTGCTTTAAAGTCATTTTGGTAGCTTGAAATTAAAAATCATGTCAACCTCCCTAACACACATACCAATGTAAAAGAAGTCTTGTTATTATTGCAATCAGGCAAACATTGTTTATCTGTCTTAAGTGAAAGTTTGGATAAGCTTCCCAGGTCTTTTCTGCTTTAAAGTCCCTGTCCCTGACCACAGTCACATCCATTCTTCTCCAAAGAAAGAAGTCTCCACACAAAGAGTGAGGGCTTATTTGGCTTTTGAGACTGTATGTTCTGCACAGCTAGTGGTGCCCAACCACATAATTGTAAACTTAAAAAAAGTGTTCCAATAAAGGATATTTTCTCTGACTACTTGTGGGGTCATAAGTAATTATGAAACTGACTCCTGGCTACGTGCTTAATCTCAGCTCACATGTTTTCTCCACTGAGAAGTGGAGCCTTTATTTAGTGTATTATTTAAACTTGCTAAACGTATCTTTGCTTTTCTGAAGACTGCTATGATCTAAGCCATCCATGATGCAACCATTTCATGTGGAGTGATTTTTTTTCATTAAAAGCAACACAAATAGTTGGTTGGACATGTATATATCTGAAAACTGCACCTCTAGCCATCTCTACTTTTCATTTTTAGACTTAGAAAGCTAATGTGTCACTTCTCAGAGCTCTGAGGTGTTGTAGGACATGTTTTTCTTCCAATGATGTGTGTGCTTAGCTCTCTTAATAATAATGGGGACTTTGTATATGCTCAGAGAAGAGTACCTTTCATTGTGGGACAATATTTTGCTTAGTAGTTATGATGTGCTAATTTTTAGTCCATAGAATGATAAAAGATTTGGAAATCAGCTCTGGTTGAGTGAGAAACTATATGTCCAAAAAAAAATCATTGCTGGATATGGTGGTGCCCACCTGTAATCTCAGAACACCAGAGGCAGAGGTAGAAGGTTCACAAGTTCAAGGCTAGCCTGGGCCACCTACTGAGACCCCATTGCAAAAATAAATAAATAATAATAAATAAAATTTATGGTTGGAGGCAAAGCTCCAATGGTAGAATACCCAGGTAAGTATGCAAGTCGAGCAAATGCATGAGACCTTGAGTTCAAACTCCAGTATCTAAAAATAAATAAATTATAAGGTTATCAATAGCTATATTAAGAATTTGAAAATGGTCTTGGCCTGAATAAATTGCCTACATGTCTATTATTACATGTGGCAAACTATTCTTATGCTCTACCTTTCTCCAGTTTGCCCATTCCAGTTCTTTGAGAGTTTTAGTTGGTTAGTTTTTGCAAAGCGGGGGATGGAATATAGGATCTCACGTGTACTAGGCAAATGCTCTAGCACTGAGATACACCTTCAGCCGTTCCATTCTATTCTAAAAAAAAAACCCTTGATTTTACTTGGGATAACTTCATGCTAAGGTAAAATATTTGATGTCCTATATCTTATAGTTGAGGTACTTATGTTCTTGCTGTGTTCTGCCTGTGAGGTGTGGGTAGAAGTCCATGGGGAAGATAACCTTTTTGAATAAAAAGAGAAGGCCTGGAAGTGGTGCTGTGGCTCAAGCGGTAGAGTGCTCACCTTGAGCTGAAGAGCGCAGGGATAGCACCTAGTCCCAGAGTTCAAGCTCCACAACTGACAAAAAAAAAAAAAAAAAAAGAGAAGGCCTCACAAGCAATACATTTATATTTTTACCTGGAATGTGAGTCAAGTGCATGGTGGATAGCAGCCATCTTGTTGTGGCCTCAAAATTGTGAGGATGGTAGAACCAGTACCTTTGAACCATCCTCCCAGTCCTGGACTGCTTAGCCCCAGAGGTATAATTTTGTAAGAAAATAAGAAGTATGAAGTAAATAAACCTTTACGCTAACATTCATTGGTATTCATTTACAACCAAATGTAAATCCTGCCATACCGTTCATTCTAGCCCCTTAGTCTATCTGCCATGAGCCAAAGGCAGTTTTTATGGTCTGCTAGTGTCACCTGTATTCAGAGAAGCTCAGAGAAACTGAGACCTTGGAATGATGAGTACTACCTAAAGCAGGGGCACCTTTCAGAGGGAATTAAAGCTCTCTACACTTTGGAGGGGTACATTTTCTATTTCTTCGGGTTCATTTTCAAACATTACTAGCACTTGCTACTGGAAAATGATAGTCTGTATAATGACCCAATTCCAGCCATCAGAATTGGAGGGACCATGCTGGTTGTTCCTGTTACTGTGTTGTAAAGCCACTGAAGCTGACTTTCCTAGTCTTTATTCTGTCTTCCCATGAGAATATAATTAAAGCAAGGGAACAAGGAGGTAGAATCTCAGATGATTAATAGTCAAGAGGCTTAATGCTTTCTGCCTTATTTGTGAGACAATCTTTTCTTAAGCCTATGCAGAGCCAAACACAATGCACATTCAGCATATGTTTATTAGACAGAAATAGGGGGGTTGGTTTTATATTGAATTGCAGTGACAGTCCATTTTGAATGCTAGTCGGATGATGAGATTTATTCAATAAAAATGTCTTTCTTGTACTCTAGTCTGACCTAATGCTGTAAGTGAGTGGATGCATCTCATCTCTAGGGCACTATAATGTGTATCACAGGCCCTTACATAAATCCATCACAGAGCAGTGCTGACTAGGCCTGGTCAGGATGGGCAGAGGATTCTCAATTGGATACTGGGGACCACTGGCTACCAGCCACTGGGCTGGTTGTGTACTTAGCAAGCATATGTCATTGACTGTTGCTTGTTATTCTCAGAGACTGCGTGATTTTCTTTGCATTATCTCATTTCATCCTCATAGTAACTCTAGCAATAGGTTCTGGTTCTATACCCTGCCCTGCTTCTTCTTGTTGTTGTTGTTGTTTTTGCCAGTACTAGATTTGAACTCAGGGCTCATATTTACTATCCTTTGAGCCGTGTCCTCCAGCTCCCTTTTGGTTTATTTTTTAAATAAGATCTAGCATTTTTACCTGGGCCATCATGAACTGCTGTTATCCTGTTATCCTCCTGGCAGGGATGAAAAACTTGTGTCGCCACGCCCAGCTTATTGGTTGAGCTGGGAGTCTTGCTAACTTTTTGCCTTGGCTGGCCTCAAATAGTGATCCTCTCAATCTCTTCTTCCTAAGTAGATGGGATTGCAGGCATTAGCTATTATGTCCAGCATGTTCTCTTCCCCCTGCCACCTGTGCTTTGAATCATGGTTTTATAATGTAGGTGTCTAGCCTCCAACGCGGGAGCCTATCACTTCTGTCTCCCGAGACTGAGATTACAGGCATGGCCCACCACACCCAGCCTTTATCCCCTTTTTATAGATGATAAGATTGGGGCCCAGGCAAATTTCCCAAAGTCAATGTATGGTCAAGCTCAAAGTTGAAATCCTATGTATCCTGGGAACATTTGACCCCAAAGTCAGTAGTCTCAGGCTCATCAGATATGATGACTATACCCTACTAAATTATATATTAAAGTTGTCTCTCAGAATACTCTTGTGTTTTGTCCTTTACCCTCTCAGCAAAAGAACTGAAGGGTAATGGCATAAAAGTGACCAAACCCATAGTGAAGACTTCTGTTTGCTGCTGAGGTCGGCAGATGATCTCTGACTAAGGGTGGCTATATGTCATCCTTTCTGGTTCCTTGAGGCACATGCATATGTCCTGCTCAGGTGGGAAGGTAGCTTGGGGGTGGATGAGTATGCTTTGCTGGCGTCCCATGAAGCACGCATGGTGAGGGCAGAGGAGCATGAGTGTACTCTAGGCAGAGCAGCTTCACATCCGACAACACGTCCCCAAGTGCCTGGCAGCCTCTGATGAATCATGGCATTTTAGGCTCTGCATGTGTCATCGGCATCTGTGGGCTGAAATAGCACGGAAGCATAGTAGTCATCCGCAGATACAAATAAAAGTAAAAGACACTGTCATACTACCTGAAGTTTTCTGCACAGCAGCCAAATGCTCCTGAAATCTGTACATTTTGGACTTTTTGTCTTGAGAGCTAACGCATTTACTAGCCAGAACCATCTTAGCATTTTCTATTTAAATATCTTAAGATTCAGTCGTAAAATTTTCTTTCTAAGCTAAAGCTGTTTATAGATGCTTAACTACTGTGTGGGCATATTAAAAAGAAAAAGAGAAGCTATACTTAAAAAATGATACGAAGTTGTTCTGATTCATGTTGCTGGCTAGCTAGACAGATAGAGCACCACATTTCAAGTTCCCATCTCAGTTTTGTTTGTGAAATGCACTTTGGCAAAGAGTTTTCATTAAACAGCGCAAGTAATATTTACAATAATGTAAGTTCAAGACTGAAAACTAGTGCTTAAATCGTTTAGATTGAAGTCCAATTTAGGCTTTACTGCACAGACTGAGAAAATTTCCTTGAGCCTCAGTTTCTCAAGTATGAGCCGGAATACCAGCTGGCTCTGAGGTCTTAGAGTTGGTGAGCAAATAAAGTAATGCCAACGTGCTTCTGGGCATGCTACATGATTTTTTCAAGTAATTTTCCAATTTTAAAGGTGTAGCCTTGGTATTGTAAACTCCCGAGCCAGCAGTTGGCCTAATCCATCACCTTTCTTCCTTCATAAAAGGGACAATGCCCGTTCAGTCTTTCAAACAACACAGTTTTCAATAACACAGATTTATTAACTCTGAGGATGTATGCAGACTTCCTTCAAATCAGCAGGACTTACATGTAGATTGGCAGGAGGCATAGTTTATACAGTAACTGATCGTTTACATATTTGCATTCTGTACTTGTGAATTTTATAGATTCCTGACATTGATCTCTTTAAGTGCCTCAAACTTGATTTGTATAGGATGCTCAATTAAAAAGCTTGCTTTACATTATTTTTGTTGGTGGTGATGTTACTAGTGTATTTTTCCTCAAGCATGTTCTTATATCTTCATGATGTGGGATCATTTAGATTGCTAAGGCATTCTGTTGAAATACAGTCCTGTATGTAGGCCAGTGAGGGGCATGGTGGTGCTCTTTGCCTATTTTAAATCATCCCAGATTAGTGAATTATCTTTTGAATTCTTGCATCAGCATTTTAAAGTTCCCCCTTCTCGTTCTTGCAGCTCCCCTTCCCCACCACCACTACTCTGGGCTGACCTCTTGCATGTTCTCTTCTAAATTTGCAATCCTTTGTTTAGAAAAAGTACAAACATATTGGAATTATCGTTACATTAAGAGTAAATAGACATTCAGGGAATCTCTGTTAGCATGTGAGGTTTGTCACATACCTTTTTGATATCTTTTCTTTGTTTTTTTTTGTCGGTCGTGCGGCTTGAACTCTGGGCCTGGGCGCTGTCCTTCAGCTCTTCAGCTCAAGGCGAGCGCTCTGCCACTTGAGCTACAGCGCCACTTCCGGTTTTCTGGTGGTTTATTGGAGATAGGAGTCTCACGGTCTCTCCTGCCCGGGTTGGCTTTGAAACGTGATCCTCAGATCTCAGCCTCCGGAGTAGCTAGGATTACAGGCGTGAGCCACCAGCGCCCAGCTTATCTTTTCTTTCTTGAGAATGTATTTGGGCTTATTTTGCCCATCCAAGTGACTTGTGGCTCCTAGATGAAGTGTTCTGTCCAACACTACTGTTTCTATTCTGCTTTAGTGCACTTAGTGAGGGAGTAGCTGAATCTTCTGAGGAGGTCTCACCCATACTTATATTAAACAAGTTTGAGGCTCCTGAAAAAGAGATGAACTTCAGTTCCTGTGCAGATGTTATATAAGAGATATCCCACTATTTCAGTTCTGGGGTCTGGACAGAACCTAAGAATATGTAGTTTGGAAAGAGATCACAGACAGTTCTAAAGTGCATAGCTGATCCAGACATTTCTCTGCATTCTTCCTCCCCTCCCCACTTCTGCTCCCACCAGGAGCCACTGGGTTAAGCTTTTGTGACTAGCAAGTGGTTTACTAAGATGTTTTCAACTGAAGGTTAAAGAAATGCCAACAAATAGTTCTATAAACCCATGGTTTTCAATGGTTCCCTGATCAGCCGATGTAGAGGTTAGGGTAATGCACCCTGTGTTACTTTGCATGCATATGTGATTAAGATATCTTTGTTGAGATGATGATACTGGGTTACATGGCTGGACCCAGGTACTCACAAGGGTAGATATAAGAAGGAGGCAGGGAGTACAAAAGCACAGGAAATGATGCATTTTGAAGATGCAGAGAGCAACCATGAGCCCATGAATGCAGGCAGCCCCTAAAAGCTGGGTGACAGGGAGAGAGATTCTCACATGAAGCTTCAGAAGATATATACAGTTCTGTCAACACATCAATTTTGGCCTTTTGACTCCCAGAACTGTAGGAGAATAAATTTATGCCATAGACTTACCAGATCTTGTATGGAGATCTGTATATACAGGGATCAAGGGTTTTGTAATCATTGCTTTGTGTCTGACCCAGGGTAAAAGCTGAAGTAATTACTTTAAATGGACTATAAGGTCCTCCATAACCTGCCCCCTTTCCTCCTGCTCCTCCTCCATTTTCACAGTTCTCCTCACCAAGCCAGTCCCCTATATTAGCATCCCCCACAGCCAGCAGTGGGTACGTTCCACACCCAGCCCTGCTTGACTGGCTGTTTTCTCTGCCATGAAAGCTCTTCTTCCAGATTGCATCTTGGCCTGTGCCTAGAGCTTCAGGTCTTGACTGAGATGACATCTAATTTTGTTTTCTCTGTCTCTTTGCCCCAACTAGACTATAAGATCTTAGAAAACACAAGCATGTCTGGGATTTCCCTGCCTAGCTCTTAGAACCCAGCACATAGTGAGCATTCAATAAATATTTGTTGAATGAAAATACCCTTTATACATAGCGTTGCCTGGCTCTATAGGGGAAAAATCCTAGAAATGAAATTACTATATTACAGGATATTAACATTTAGAAAAGTTCTTGATACGCATGACTAAATCCTATTCTGCTCAAGGTTAAATCAGTTTATGCATCCATCAGTAACTGCAAGATTACCCTCTCCACTGCACCCTCAACAGTCATAAACACCCAAGCCACCTGTATCTGGACATTCTATCCCTTTTAAATTTGTAATGCTTTGATTGAGAATTTGCACTTGTTTTTCATGCATTCCCCCTCTTTATGCTGTTAGTTTTTGTCCCTTGTCTAGTCTTCTAATTTAGTTCCAGTGTTTTCTAATTTAATATCAATATTTTTCTAATTGATACCTTGGACTTCATTACATTGCAGATTACTAAGTCTTTGTTATCTGTATTGCATATATATTTCCCAGTTTGTCATTTTCTCTTAAATTTTCTATCTATGGTTTTTACTCTATGGTTGGTGTGTTTGTTTCATTTTTAATGTTGTCAATTTTATTCTTAGAATTGCCTTTTATTTGGAATGGTCTTATCTGCCTCTTATAATTATGTGAGATCGTTCAGTTCTTTTACATTTATTTTTTGATGTTATTCTTTAATCTCGAGTGTTTGATCACATTCTGCAAGGCAGGAATCAAATGTCCAGTTTTCCTCCTTAAATAGTAAGCACTGCACACGTTTTTCTCTCCCACGTCAGCAGCACCATCTTGACTGTATTCTAAGCCTTTATTTCTAGTCTGTCTCAAATATCTCAGTTCAGTCATTTATATTTGTAGATTTAAACGTTTTGTGTCTTTAAAATTTTTATTTTATATTTTTAATTGGTTGGTTCTAAATAAGTCTTTGAATGATTCTGTCAAGTTTAGGAATAGATGTGGAATTGACTTCCTAAAGTAAAAATCAGGTCAAGTCCCTCTCATGATGAATCAATATCCTACAGCCTTCAGAATAAAAAGGCCATTTCCCCCCCCCCTTTTTTTTTCAATACCAAGGTTTGAACTCAGGGCCTTGCTCTTGCTAGGCAGGTAGTCTACATCTGAGCCATGCCTCAAGCCCAGGCATTACCTCTTAATGTGCTTCTGTGGTTTTAGAACTTGCCTTTCAAACTTTTCAATCCGCTATATTACTTCTCTTTGCCTAGAATTTACATAGCAGATCGTCACCTGTATCCTATACAGTTTCTTACTTCCCTGTCTTTGCTTAAGTTGATCTGTCTGTGGCTGACTCCTGTTTTACCCTAAAATTCATTATACCTCCCAGCCCACTTCCACACTGGCCAGGCCCTGTGACCAGTCACGTGTCACCCTGTGAGTCTCTGTCACAACGTAACCCATTGCATCACAATGGTGGGTTAGTCCTCCCTGGTAAGTCACTAAGCTCATCTTTTCATATTGCTGTCTTAGTCCTTGGTGTTGGGGGTCAAACCCAGGGCCTCAGGTATGCTTGGCAAATGCTCTACCACTGAACTATTCCCCCAGTCCTCCTGTTCATTTTGTATTTCTAGTACCTTCCATGCTCTCTGTCACACAGTTGGTAATGTGGGTGAATTAGGGGAGAACATTCAAGATTAAAAGCAGGGAGATAAATTATTGCAGTAACCAAAGTGAAAGGTGATTAAGAATCTTGACTTGGCCATGTTGTTAGGAATGGGACATACTTAGAAAATATTTGAGGAAAAATGTACCAAATTTTTGTGACTGGATAATGTAAGAGCAAAGTAATTTGAATCTTAGAATTTTGACTAAGACCTCAGGTAGACATTAGTTCCTTAACTATATGTAGACCTTCAGGAAGATGGACAGATTTAAGGAGGATATTAGGATTATTTTAGAAGTGTTATATGTTGACTATACCTTTATGATAACCAGTGGAGATTTCTGAAAAGCAATGAAATATAAAGAGGCTAATTATATACTTAAACCAGGATCCTTTGAGTTTAAACAGGATGTTATTAATAATTATGGCAAGACAACAAGCATAACCAGCAGTGACCTTGATTTGAACTGGTTTATGTTCAAAGGTCAAATATAAAGCTTAAAGCAAAAGATCTGGAATGTAATGATTTGTTAGTCATTAGCATATAGGTGCCCTGAGAGTGGGTAGGGTTTCAGAGAAAGTTTATGAGATGAGAAAAGAGTGAAAACAAAGCCATAGCACTGACATTTTCCAGTGATTATCACTGGGAATTTTTTTTAAATAATCATGACCCCAAATTTTCCTGAAGATCTGACATTCTAACCATCTCCATTTCTCACCCTTCCCCCAAGTTCCATACCTGGCTGTCTGTAAGCTATAGCCAGATGTGGATATTTTGTTTTGTTTTGAATTCTAGGGGCTGGTGATGTAGTTTAGTGACAGAGTACTTGCCTAGCATGTACCATGCCTTGGATTTTATTCTTAGCACCAAAAATAAAAAGAAAGAAAGGGAGGAAGAAAAGAAAAAAAAAACTAGATGTGCATGTTTAGAAGGAGGAAGAGGAGCAGCAAAGGACACTGGGTGGTCAGAGAAAAGAGACAGGAAATTGCAATGCATCTGGAAAGAAACCTTTGGGGAAAAAGGAGGGTGGCAATAATGCCAAGTGCTACTTAGCGGTGAACTACTGAATGCCTGCAAAGTACCCATTGGCTATGACCTTTGGAGGGAACTACTGCTCTTATCTGGAGTGGCCAGTATAGCTGTTTGGAAGTAGGTAGAGGAAGCAGAAAGAAGAATAAAGCCTTGCAGGGCAAAGACAATAGCAGCTACCAGCATTTCTGCAGCAGTCAAGCAAGGAGGATTACTTCTTGTTTTAAATGTGAGAGCCCGTTGAACCTATCATTTATTGACTACAGGAAGCAGCCAGTAGGAAAGGACAGGGATGAGTATACAGAGGATCAAATGCAAGCCACAGCCACTGTTAAGCTAATTTCCCCAGTGCCTCTTCCTTGTCAGGGGTGCCATGCTGTGCTATAGGTTGCTCCTCTAAGAGTCACTCTACAGGGTTAGGGGCACGACTTAGGTGGTAGAAGAGTTGCTTATCAGAGGGAGGCCCTTAGTTCAGACCTCAGTGCTGACAAGAGAATGACAGGAGAAGAGGAAAGAAAAGAGGAAAAGAGGGAGGGAGGGAGGGAGAAAAGGAGAGGAGAGAGAGGAGGAGGGGGAAGAGGAAGCTTGGGAGTATCTTAAGTTTTTCTCCTTTTTCTGAAGATTCAAGATGGAAGCCTTTGAAGAGAACATCCGTGTCTCTTCTAGCTGCACTGATTTGCCGAACTGTCATTGGTAAATAACATATCAACCTAGCTTTATTAGCTATTATAATGCATACTTATATTCTGCAGGTGAACATATCTCTTAAAACACATATGTATTCCTATGTGGTATCATATATGTTAGAAGAGTGGGGTTTTTTTAAAAAAGATTTTTTTTTTTCTGGAGAAGCTTCAGAAAAAAAAGTTACAATAGGAACCTGTTTTTCTGATCTGCTATCTCATAGTAAGAAGTTAGTTGTGAGGTTTACTTCCTCCGAGGAAGAAAGCAAGGAGACGCAGGCAACTGGATAAGAAATGTCTCATTTGCTCAGAAGAGGCCCCAACATGCTCTGAGAAGTAAGGATTTCAGGCTTAATGTGCGAGAACAAAAGGCCGTTGTGAACTGTGTACAAGAGTTGGTGAGAGTTTGTATTCTGCCCCTTTTTTCTGTGGGAGTTATTTCCTGTTGTTGACTAGAGTTCTTTATTTAGAACCACCTAGCTTCAGAATGCCGGCTAGCTCACAGAAATGTGTGTACTTAGAACATAGACTCATTTCAAGACAATCTCTTTGAACAATAACAACAACAAAAAAATCACACTACTCATATACAGAGACAACCTGATGTTCCAGACACCATAAGAAAGAGCAAAACATGTTTGGTGTAGCAGTTGGTGTCACCTAAATAGTCCAAGTAAAAAATATTTCGCAGGGGAAGGGTGTTTCCATTTAATGAATCAGTATCATTTTACTTTGTAGTGCTAAATGAGTTCCTTGACATTTTAGGGAAGTAACCAAAAGCCCTCTATATTTGTGAGGAAGCTTCTATGCTATAGAGCATAGTAAAAGTTACACTAACAGGTGAGAAATATGCCCAGAATATATATACTTTGAGCCAACTGTTCCTTTATTCTTGCTTCCGATTAAGGTGGACTTTTTAGTAAGAACTCTCGGTTATGTTAGCATTGTCAGTGCATTTTATAGTAGCATTATCATTGAGTATTATAGGGTTTTGGATTTTTTTTGTATTTTGTTTTTGAGACAAGGTCTGTCCTTGAATTCATGATCTTCCTGCCCCTGGGTCTCCCAAGTGCTGGGATTACAGATGTGTGACTCCACATCCAGCTCAGTCTATTCGCAAGAGAGAAGGGGAAGAAAGACAATATATCGAAATGAATGTGAGGAATAAACTGTTAGTTTCTGAAGTCATGGGGAATAAATTAATGTGTAAAATACAAATAGTGTCCAGTATTTATTAACAGACAATAGAACCTATAAATAAAACAATTTCCCAAGTTCTACTTCATGAGGAACCATAAGGTAGAAAGCAAAGAAAATGTATTTCTCTAACCTAATAAATTCTAAAATAAATTTACATTATTTATTACAATGTATTTGTTTTTGATGCCAGGCTCATACCTGTAATCCTAGCTACTCAGGAGGCTGAGATCTGAGGATCACAGTTTGAAGCTAGCCCAGGCAGAAAAGTCTCCAGGAGACTCCTATCTCCAGTTAACCATCCAAAAAACAAAAGTGGCTCTGTGGCTCAAGTGGTAGAGTGCTAGCCTTGAGCACAAAATGGCTCAGGGGAGCTGGGAAGATGGCTCAGTGGTAGAGTGCTTGCCTTGCATGCCTGAGGCCCTGGGTTCAATTCCTCA
>NW_012267279.1:4328691-4338928 GCF_000151885.1 Dipodomys ordii | reverse complement strand
CTTCAGCTCAAGGCTAGCGCTCTAGCACTTGAGCCACAGCGCCACTTCCGGCTTTTTTCTTTTTGCTTATGTGGTGCTGAGGAATCGAACCCAGGGCCTCTGGCATGCGAGGCATGCGCTCTACCACTGAGCCACCTTCCCAGCCCCTCCATGTGTCTTTCTAAATGTTAACTCCTAGGAATTACTTACTAATCCTAATATTGTTTTGTTCAGTGAAACATGTGTAACATTTGATGATTTTTAGCTTGCCTTGAACTTGTTTAATAGGTGCTTAATTTTTAATATAATCAAAGTTTTATTGATCTTTTTCTTTATAGTTTATACTTTATGTATCTTGTTTCTTAATACTTTAATCTGTATAATTATTTTTAGATTTTAGTTTTTATATATTTGTCTCTAAAAGCATTGTCTCAGATTTTCTACTCAGCATTAATACTGTTTCTGTAGAAAGCAGAATTGCACTCAATTCAAGTAAAGAGACTTTAAGGAGGGACCTTTGCAGAAATAGGACAAAAATCAAGGCAGGGAACTAGCACAGTAGTCTGTTACTGTCTTTATGACTGAAGGAGAAAGGGGAGGAAATACTGCTGCTGGGGTCAACCCAGCAAATCCAGTGGGAGTTGGCATCCTGGAGGAGGGGGCCATGTGTCAGAAGATGTGGCTGTCCAAGGTTGGGTACTACCGGACAAAGCTGGAGGGTACCGGAAGTAGGAGTCTCTCTGTGTTCTGAATCACAGATCTGCTGCTGCCTTCATTGACTTCATTGCTAACTATTGCAAGATAGTTAGCAAAGGACTTGAATGGACCTAGAAACATGTCCACATTTCAAGGTTTGGTGCAAGGCAGAGGCAAGGAGAAAGTGAGTCTGAGAAGACAAACCATAAAAAAAAAAAAGACAAACCATAGCATGCATTACTTATCCTATTTTCCTACATTCTCTCCTAAAACTTTTCAAGTTTTGTTTTATGTATTTAGATTCTAGTCCACCTGAAATAGTTGTTGGTAATATTAGACACCAATTTAATTTTTATGCAGATAACTAGGTTACCCTGAGCTGTTTATCTTGAATGGCTTATTCTTTTTCACTGGTCTGAAGTCTATACCAACATCTCTGTTTTAATTACTAGAACTTTATAACCACTTTGCTATTTGATATAACACCCTCTGTTTTGATCTTTAATTGTATTATAGTTATCAGTGGCCTTTTATATTCCAGATTAGTTTTAACATTAGTTTGCTAATATCCATAAACTTGAGATTTAAAAAAAATGATACTTTGCCCTCTGACTCTATTTTAGATTCATTTCTGTTCTTATAAATTTGATTCAACGTTCACATTTAGATGCTATTATCGTACATGAATTTAATAATGAGCTAAATAGTTTTGGGGTTTGTTATTGAAAGCTCATTCTGCTTTTTTGTTTGGATTTATTGTAGGATTTTGCTTTTTGTAGCATTAGTAGCTTTTCTTTTCTTCTTTTTTTTTTTTTTTTGGTCAGTCATGGGACTTGAACTCTGGGTCTAGGCACTGTCCCTCAGCTCTTCAGCTCAAGGAGAGCACTCTACCACCTGAGCCACAGCGCCACTTCAGTTTTCTGGTGGTTTATTGGAGATAAGAGTCTCACGGACTTTCCTGCCCGGGCTGGCTTTGAACCATGATCCTCAGATCTCAGCCTTCTGATTACAGGCATGAGCCACCAGTGCCTGGCTAGTAGTTTTTCTTGTATCAGGGTCCACTTTATATTTATTTATTTTAAATTTTAGTTTTTATATATTTGTCTCTAAAAGCATTGCCTCCGATTTTGTACTCAACATTAAGGAAGAATAAATTTCAGAAAACATGCATTAAAAAATTGTGTGTGTGGGGCTGCAGAGGTGGCTCAAGTGGTAGAGTGCTTGCTTTGCATGCATAAGGCCCTGAGTTCAACTCCTCAGCACCACATAAGCAGAAAAAGCCGGAAGTGGCACTGTGGTTCAAGTGGTAGAGCGCTCGCCTTGAGCTGAAGAGCTGAGGGACAGCGCCCAGGCCCAGAGTTCAGGCCCCATGACCAACAAAAAAAAAAAATTAAGACAAAAAAAAATTGTGTGTGTGTGTGTGTGTTTTGCTGGGGATTGAGGCCTCACATGTATGAGACATGTGATCTACCATTGACCTCCACTACCAGCCCATATAATTGGAACTACATGTATTATATTGATGAGTCCACGGGAAAATTGTTGTTTAATAAGACAAAGTATTCTTGTCCATGTAAGGGTATAGTGCTCCATTAATACTGATCTTCTTCTCTGGTAAATGTAAAGTAATGCTCTCACTTTTCATTTTTAGCCATACTGTAACAGTTAATAATCCTGGAATCTTTATCCCATGGCTTTTAATTTTTCTCATTAAAACTAAAAAGCAAAGCATGATGTCAAGCATGATAACAAATCAAAGTGGATTAATTACAACGTATGTCTGATTAAGATTTTTTCACCTTATATAATTTTGGCTTTAATTCCTTAAATAAATTAAACAGAAACATAAAATGGTGTTGAAATTGCCAAGATTAGTCCCACAAAAGGTTTTCTTTTTTTCTTTTCTTTTCTTTTTTTTTTAATCTCCCCATACTGGGCTTTTCTGCATCCAGGTCAGTTTAGTAGACAATCCCTTTTTTGAGACAATGTTTCAGTTTGTAGCCCAGGCTAGCCTCAAATTCAGGATCCTTCTGGTCCAATCTGCTCCTTATGAGGATTTTACCCCCGCCTGGCTAAATCAGATACTTTTTAAAGTGAGATTTTTTAACTTTCTGTGCCTCTTTCAGAAGTGTATTTTTTTTCTATGAAGCATCTTTAGGATGACTAAATAAATGTTTTATTGGGCAAATGCACGATCATAGCAGAGCAGTAGTGGGCGTCAGTGTTGCCAATGATATTCTTGGGGTATTTGCTGCTATCCACTCTCCTTTCTAAATTTGGTATCACAGATTCAACTTCTCTTTTTAAAAAGGGAAGTTGCATAAAGATCATTCACACTACTAATTTCTCCTGAAAGCCAGTTTCTCTGATAATTTCCCATTTAAGGAGTTTCATATAGCATAAACATAAACAAGACTTCTCTTAAGAAAATAGTTTTGATGAAAACTATTAAGAGCATGTTTTAAAAAATCAGTGACTAGTTACCCTAACGTGGTGTTGGCGTCCATCTGAGCTGTTTGCTTTAGTTTCTTCATAATTGACTTCAGTCTCTACATTTCTAAAACTCTAAATATAAAAGATTATTTTAAGTTAAAAGTATTTTCTAACTTAAAACAAGAGATTATTACTGAACTTTTGGGTAGTTTGAAAACGTACTCACTCTGATAATAGGGTTTATACAACTAGTCTACAATGGGGATTAGAATAAAAAAGAATGTTGATCTTGGATGTAACTCAGTGGTAGAACACTTGCCTATAGTGTGCAAGGCTAGTTCAGTACCCAGCATTGCAGGGTGGTGAGCGGAGGGAAAAAGAGAGACAGAGACAGAGACAGAGAAAGGAGAGAGAGAGGAGAGAGAGAGGAGAGAGAGGGTGACGGAGGAAGGGAGGGAGAGAGGCACCTCATGGAGTAAAATGGCATACCTACACAAAGTCTTCAATTTTTGTTAATTTTACAAAGTAGAAATTTTATAGCCAGAGTTTCAAACATTGGTTTGAATGTATTTATAAATATTACAAAATTCATCATACTTCTCTCAAAAGTCCTCTTTGCTCATAGGTGGTTTTTGTTCTGTTTGTTCTTAGGTGGTTTTTGTTTTGTTTAGTTTTGGTTCTAGTTTGGTTGGGACATGGTCTTGCTATATTGCCCATGCGTTCTGTAACTTCTGGTCTCAAGAGAATCCCCTACCTTAGCCTCCTAGGATTACAACCATACCCCATCACACTCAATTTTGATAGGTGGTTTGTAGATACAGCATCCTAGATGGTTGCTACCATGAATAAGAGAATATGTGTAGCAGAAAATGTAATTTAGTCTAGCCAAACATATAAATTTGCACATTTGGCATTAGAGTAGTGCTTTGGGGGAAAAATACTTTTCTATCATCACTTAGGTTTTTCTAAAAATGTATATTGGTTGATAATTTTGTATTCATAGCAGTTTGATAATTGGCATATTTTTGTATTCCATGACCACAAGGGCATGAAAGTGACAAAAATAAATGGCCA
Organism: Dipodomys ordii; assembly: GCF_000151885.1. NCBI lineage: Eukaryota > Metazoa > Chordata > Mammalia > Rodentia > Heteromyidae > Dipodomys > Dipodomys ordii. The sequence continues at coordinate 4,334,746 of NW_012267279.1, read as the reverse complement.
TTTGTATCATTCAGGTAAGGTCCGAATGGTTTTTCTCCAGCCTTTGCTAGCTGGTTTTACTCATAAAATCAAACACACACACACACACACACACACACTCTCTCTCTCTCTCTCTCTCTCTCTTGTGGTGCTAGGGCCTGTGCATTCTAGGCAAGGTGTCTACCACTAAGTTACATCCCTAGTCAAAAGCTGTATTTTAAAATGTAATTTAATTCAAGTTTTTCATTCTCTGAGTAAGTTGAGGAGTATAGAATGGTGGAATTATAACAATAATTTGGTGTTTGTCTGCAGGGTCATGTCCTCAGTAGTGAGGCTGTACAAATTAACTTTTTAAAGTTTGTGCTTTGTGAGTTTTTCTTAGTTCTTTTCACTATGTTAAACTGAAATGGCATATTTTAGAAATGCTAAAAAACAGTTTTAATTGTAATATTATATTCCTAGTGATCTAATTATGGAAGTCCCAAAATACTACTTATACGTGCACAGTTATTTATGTGTGCATGTGTGTGCACACAAGGAAAATTCTAGCAGGAAAGATTAACCCCTTAAGTTCATGAAGCTAGTATGAGTTGGTCAGCATTCCTTAATTTCCTCATTCATTCTTCCAGTACTTGTTGAGTGAGTTCCTAATGACAGTTTATGAGTTCTGGAGGTGTGAGGACATCTTATGAATCCCTATTAGAAGCCAGGAAAGTATGATGAGTCTCTCCATTTTTCTTTTTTTCTTTCTCTCTTTTTTCTTCCTTCCTTTTTCTTTTTTTCTCTTTCTTCTTTCCTTCTTGCCTTTCTTTTTTTGTGGTTGTTGAAATTTGTTCATTTGGGTGGGTTAAAGAAGGTTAAAGGCAAGCAGAGTTCAGGGTTTTGTTTGTTTAGAAAGACTTGTTGTCTATGGAGATGGAACTTAGTGGGGTGCACTTCCCAGTGCAGCAGCCTGGTCCTGTGCTCCCTAAACATTGACTCCTAAACGGTCTATTCATCTTAGGGAGTTCATGGTCTTCTCAAGTCACTCAGCATTCTTGGCTTCTCAAGGGAGTTGGGTGAAGGTTAGACTGTGTAGCCTCTGGATTTCTTTGTCCTTAAGAACTGGCTTGTTGAAATGAGGAATTCAGATGGCAGATTCTTCTTAGGGCCTCTTAGGTTGAGATTAGAAAGCAGCACCTGCCCTGCCTGTGATTCAGGGACAGTGTTATGAAGAGTGGACAAGCAGGTCCATAGAGGGCCTTGGAAATTGTCATGCTGCCTGGCCTTCTAGACATCACAGTCAGATGCCTTGAATCATAATGGGTAGCATGGGTAGAACTGTTCAACTCCATCTGTGAACCTGAAAGAAATTCAAGAAACATCCTATTGAAGACAGCACATTACCATTGCATTTTTAATCCTTTCATTTAGAATTATGTTTCAGACAAACTGAGCTGGTTACAAAGCACTGTGTCTCATTTAAGCCCTAATCTCCCTGAGGGTAGTCAGAGTGAAATCACCTTTTTAGAGACTCCTAGAAAAGGCTCTAGAAAACACTAACAAAGTCCTTTTGCCAGGTGCAGAAGCAAGGCTCAGTAGTGCTGAGGTTCTGATTCAGCCTCCTGGCTGTGGCCAAAGAGCTAAACCCAAAATTGCCAGATTCAACAACCCTGACCTTCTACCAGCAGAATCTGTGCTGATCTAATGTCTGTGACACTAGAGGTTAGGAAACTAAAAAGTCAAAGATTAATTATAGTTTAGAAACAAGAGTTGTACATGATTGTCACACTCCTAGTCCAGGACTCTGTTGATTCTGTTGATTCTCAGGGACAAAAATGGTCTAGAGGCTGTGCAATTCTAACATTTGTTGGATTTCCTGTGGAAGTCAGAGTGCTGATTGTTCTAAGAAGTTATGACCCTCTCAAATAACTACAGATGGTTTATAGTCTCCTTTCTGTATTACAGAGCCAATGTGTGGAAGTAGCAAGTAATACTGTGTTACCCATGTTTCTGAAAAATATCCTCAAGTCCTGGTGGAATAGTGTCCTAGCAGGAAGGGAACATGGGAGTTAGTGAAGTCTCCAAGAAAGGTGTTCACATTTCAGTGGACCTCAGCCAGATGTCCGTGGCTCACACCTGTAATGCTAGCTACTCAGGAGGCTGAGCTCTGAGGATCAGGGTTCAAAGCCGCCTCGTAAGAAACTAGTCCCTGAAACTGTTATCTCCAGTTAACCACCAAAAACAAGACAAAAAACAAAAACAAAACAAAACAAGTAGAGCTCTGGTTCCAGTAGTAGAGCACCAGCCTTGAGCAGAATAGCTAAGGGACAATGCCTAGGCTCTGAATTCAAGCCTCAATTCTTCAAGCACAAAAAAAGAAAAGAAAGAAAGAAAAAGAAAGAAGGAAGGAAGGAAGGAAGGAAGGAAGGAAGGAAGGAAGGAAGGAGGAAGGAAAGAATGAACAAACTTTGTTTGATTTAACACAAGGTTTCAGAGTGTAGCCTAGACTGGCCTGGAATTCTGTCTGTAGACCACACTATCCTTCAATCCACTGATGATCCTCTGGCCTCAGCCTTCTGAATGCCAGGATTCCAGGTATGCACTATTGTACTCAGTTTCTTCACTTGTTTTTGAAGATTTCTATATCAGTAGTAGCAAATGGGATAGGAAGAAGCTAATGGCCAAGAGAAGCCATCTTCTCTAGTAAGGGTTAGAGGGACTGATGGAAAATGTTAGGAAAATGCAGGCACTTAGGAGGGTGAACCAGGAGGATCACAAATTTGAAGCTATCCTAGGCTACATAGGAGACCTTGTCTCAAAAACAGAAAACTGAAATTTAAATATTGTCACATTTTTTTCAAAAGAGAAAAAGGCCTATTTCTAACTGAAGATGAAAACTTCTTTGAAACCTAGGAAGTGGTCATCACACAATAAATAGTTCAGTAACAAAATGGCAAGCTTTAGAAAGGCAGAATTGCCTATGCCATCTTTGGGAGATTAAAAGTTCTCAAAATCATCTGCATGAACTCCTTGAGATTCAGATGATGTGACCTCCAGAAACTTATTCTGAAAATCTATTCCCAAGTTTTCAATTACAGAAAACCTACAGTTAGGATCTTATGATTTTGTATTTTCTTTTTTTTGGGGGGGGGAGGGAGGAGGTCTGGTCGTGGGGCCTGAACTCTGGGCCTGGGCACTGTCCTTCAGCTCTTCAGCTCAAGGGTAGTGCTCTACCACTTGAGCCATAGCGCCACTTCCAGATTTTTTCTTTCTGCCTATGTGGTGCTGGGACTCAGGCATGCAAGGCAAGCGCTCTACCACTGAGCCACTTTCCCAGCCCCAGGACTTTGTATTTTCCATGAAAGATTATTTAGTTCCTTTGGTTGTATACAATTTGGATTAATAATTGAAACATTTATCTTTTTTACCATAAAAACAAGACCAATATTTGAAAGGTATAAATGAATAATTATTACTGGAATTTCAAGTGGAGAGTGAAATACAGAATTTAATAAAGGCTAAAACAAAACCCTTAAAGGTTTAAAACCTATTTTAAAGTCTTTGTTTCTTGGGCTTGGAGCATAGCTCAGAGGTAAGAGTACTTGCCAACATGGGCCTAGACTGTCAATCTAGCATACACACAAAATAAGTCTTTATTAGTTTATGTATCTAGCTTGTACCTTGTTTATTTGGCATATGCTAATTGGATGCTAAACATGGCCTTTAGTTAGTGTTGTTATATTGCACTACTTTGCAAGTTACACTGAGGAGGAATGATGTGTAGGCTGGTACCCAGACCCTACCACATGATACTAAGAAGAGCCTCTCTGAAATTAGGTTCATGAATGTTATTAAAATTTTGTGTATATCATAGTTAAATGTCAATGACTGGCCCAATTTCTTATAACCATTCTAAAGTTCTGTGAAATTGAGGAGCAACTGTAAATTCTGTATGAAAATCTCTGAGAGTAAGATTATTTTAAATGGGTCTTAAAATGTCCCAGAGAGTGAAAAATCACTTACTGAGCATTTCTTGTTGGTCAGTAACTTCCTTTCTTCCCTCCCTCCTTCCCTTCCTTCCTTCTTTCCTTTTTTTTTTCTTTTAATCATACCTCTGCATGATTTTGAAAGTACAGGGAGGGCCTTTCTTTATATTCAGACTTGAATTTCCAGGGCTGAGCAGGGATTGCTGTGCTGGCCTATGTGTGACTCAGTCTGGAAGAGGAGGAGGAGGGGAAAGTTAGCCACCTGGTGTTGGACTACAGCTGTTGAAGCTACTACTTCATGCTTTGACTTCTGGGTCAAAGATGCCAGATTCTAAAAGTGGGAGATGTAAGAGTTGTATGTAACATGTGCATTGATAAGATACTGCAGCTTCCAAAAACATAAAGGGTTGGAAAACGAGGATTCAGGTTGCTTTCCTAACAACTCAAACCTTTTCTGAGCATGCATATAAACTTCAGTGAGGGGCTGGGGGTTTAGCCCAGCGGAAGGGCACCTGCCCGGCGCGCGCAAGGCCCTGGGTTCGGTCCTCAGCCCTGGGGGAAAAAAAAAAACTTCAGTGAATTGGGTGTCCACGCTAAAGACGCACGCGCACACACACACACACACACACACACACACACACACAATGCTACACTGATTTTCGTTGTTTTGTACAGGAATATTGCATTTGGTGAGCCATTTTCTAGAAAATATTAAAGTATCATAAAAATTCTGCAAGTCTTTCTGCTAACTCAAATTCATGAATAGCAGTAAAATTCATTTTAAATTCAACAGAGTTAATGCCTCTGGCCTCCTACAAAGATATCACAGGAAAAAGATTATTGTAGCTTCTATTTTCAATGGCTTTTCCTTAAAGTGAGCACTGAAAGTATAAGTGAGTGGGTGGTTAGGAAACTGTGTGTCGTTTCTGAAATACAGAACTCTGTAGCTGAGAAGTATCTTGGTTCCCTGGAACAATGTCTGAATACTGTGCCATTCAGGCACAGACTCTACAAGACCTGCAGAGGGTCTTGCTGTGTTATAATGAATCTTTCCAAAGATGTCCACTAATAACTTTTTGCATTGATCATATTTAAGGAAACATCTGTTGAAGGTTTGGTTAAAAAGAAACAACCTTTTTTTTTCTATTTCCCTAAAAGATGCAGTTTAGGCACCGTCTCCTCTACCATTTCAGTCCAAGTTTAATTTCAGTAAGATCACCAATTTGATTGATAAATCATTACATAAGCTTGAATAGGTCTAAATTTGTCTTTGTATTAACGACTTATAATCACCTTTATGTTGGGTCTTAAAGCTTTATTAGCCTTAAATACAACCATCAGAGTTGAGCATTAAGCGGTAATCTAGGAAGAAATTATTGATTGGGGTGCCAGCCAAAAACTTGAAGGTGCCTGAATTACTTTGGTACTATCTCTACACTGAAGCTACCTGTAATTCTAACCCTGAGTTTTGCAGTTGAGTTGTCTCCTGGCCTCTTTTCCTAGTGCTCTTAAATTCAAACCGTTCAGACACACACGCTGCCTGCACACTGTATAAATCCTCCTGCTTCCCGTGAGGAGTTCAGAGCCTCAGCCTGGCCGAGGGAGGGACGGGCCCGGCGGCGCGAAGCCTGTGGGCTGTGGGCGTCTCCCCGGCGCCCGGTGGCCGGCTCTGCTCCTGGCTCACTGGGCCACCCCAAGCCCCTGCTGGGCTCCGGCCGGCTCCGAAAGTGATCCGTTTGGGAGTGTGGCGCGGAGAGGGCAGCTCCGGCTGGAGCCCCCACGCCGCCACTGGGACGGGAGGACCGGGCCCTCGGGGGATCCCCCGCCCCCGGCCCTGCGGGGACCCTGCCCGCCCCGCTGACCGCCCGGAGTTGCCGAATAGCTCAGATGCTTGTCATATTTGCGGTCGCGCGACTCCGCGGGCCGTTCGCGCGCCGCCGCCGCCGTCGCCTTTGTCACCGGCGCCTCGTTTGCCTGCTCCCCCGAGTGCGGGGTTAGTGGCGCTGGGCCGGCCGGGGCCCCGCTCCTCTCTCCCCTCCTCCGAGCGGCTTCCCCACCGAGCCCTGCAAGGACGCGCGCGCTGGCCCGCGGGTGAGCTCGGGGCGGCG
>NW_012267279.1:4235841-4327881 GCF_000151885.1 Dipodomys ordii | reverse complement strand
GGCCGAGGCCGCGACCCCCGCGTCCGCCGACAGATCCGCAGGGGGAAGGGCGGCCGCCGACAGGGTTCTGGAGGGGGTCGGCAGCTGGTGGGAGCCGGGAGGTGGGGCGGAGGGAGCCCGGGCTGTCGCCTTTTCCAGCTCTGTGTGTGCGTGTGTGTGTGTGTGTGTGTGTGTGTGTGCGTGCGTGCGCGCGCGCGTGGGGGGCTGACGGTTGTGTTGTGAACGGGTGAGACTTTTTCGAGGCTCGGATTGCCGGCTCGGGGGCTCCCTCGCCGTTGAGGTCCGTGGCGGGGTTTGCAGCCGGCTGGCTGGGTTGTATGGTCGCGTTTCCCGGTGATGTTTTTTTTAAGTTAAAACGTCCCTTTCCATCCTCTCTTCGTCCGCGCCCGACAGGATCGGTTTGGGATCAGTCAGTTTCGGCGTGTCTCTGGTTTGTAAATTAGAAATGTACTAGTCGTCTTGGTGGTAACCGCCTGTGACTGAGAGAGGGCGGAGTGGGCCAGCTGTCCCGAGCCTTAGACTTTGTACCGTCCAGGCAGGAGGTGCCTTCCGACGGCCATTGCATCCACAGATCATCCTGAATTGTGCTCATCCTGCCCTCGTCGTAACTTACCTCCCCTTCAGCAGAAGTAGTAGCTGTAAGTTTCACAAAAGCATCCCACACGGTCTGCCGTAGAGCAACTTTTTTGCTTGCAAGCTGGGTGGCTCCGAAGGTAGAAAGTTGGTACAGGCACTGAGTGGGGCAGGGCCGTGGGGCAGCCGGGGGAGCCGGCCATCCTGGGACTACTGCACAGCCCCAGTCGGCCTTAAGCAAGAGGGAAAATGTTTTCAAGCTTTGTTCATGAGATATGCCTTTTGATTTCACAACGTTAAGAAATGTTTCTAGCGTGTGTTTAGAGCCTAAAAGTTGTGGTTAGCAGTAAGCAGGGCCCGAAGGGTTCATGGTTGCTTTATTGTATCTGAGGACTTTTCCCCGGACTGCAGCGAGGTGGGCTCTGCCTCCCCTCGAACCCTGGAGGGCCGTCCACCTGAGAGCTGCATTTGTTTTGCTTAGCTTACCCTTCAGGCTTCTCACCCCGGCAGCTCCTGTGCCCCCCTCCCCCTGTACAGCTGGCTCTTCTGACTGAGCGTGCTTCCTGGTGAAAAAAAAGAAAAAAGAAAATACCCATTCCAACATCCCAACTTCTGACTCAGGCAGGAATATTTTGTCTTGTGTATCTCTCCTTTCCTGTTCATTTTATTACTTTCTTCATTTAAAAAGCTTTGAGACAAATGTTTAGTTTTCCCTTAGCTTTATGGACTTACTTAGTGGTATTATATGTTAGTATAAAATTGTTTATGTTGTACATCAAGTTAGGAGCTCTTTAAAACAGTATTTTACTTCTTTCTCCTCCTGATTAAAATGTGCATAACTGGGTTGCTCTTAAGTGAGAACTCTTATGATTTAAAAAAAAAAAACAAACTCGACAGTTCTCTTACTGCATTTTGGCAAGTAGCAGAGAGGGCTAACATTTTGTAGTGCCCACCAAATGTACAAGAGGTGGCCTAGTGTCAGTTTTACTAGCAGACGGTTGTTGTAGCCTCTTAGATAACAGCTGCTCAGGCTTGCTTCCATTAAAGAACCAAGAGAAGGATTTTGAACTCAGATTTAGAAAATCTTTACACTCCTGTTTGCTAAATTATCCTCATTAGAGCTCTTGAAATTTAGAGTCATTGTGTGTGTGTGTGTGTGTATCTCAGTTAATACACCCTAAATTACTATTAATAATGGCATAACAAAGCATATATTTTGATGTTCTAAAGTTTATTCAAATTTATGTGTGGCGATTGGCAGCCACTATTTTTAAGCAGTGGTCCACTAGCAGTCACACACAAGTGTATCTTCAGTCAGAATATATTTTGCACTTGAGTTGCAAATGCTACTGCAGCAGCAATTTTTAGGTTTCTTTTACTGTGGTGGTTAAAAGCACTAGTAAAAATAGGAGCTTTAAGTATATTACTATTATCAGAATCAAGACTACTTTGTCAATATTGTATACAGATACAGTATTTAGGAGCATGAGCCTTAGTGCATTTGTAGGCTTTTTAAAACTTCTTGTGTATAGAACTTTCATATTTATTGTCTTAGTTGTGGTTTAGGAGGCAGCTCTAGTTGCAGGAGCTTCTTGGGGGTGGGGGGAGGTGTCTCTGATTACTTGAGTCCAAAGATCAGGTGTATGCTGAAGGCAGCAGAGGGCGAGCTCCAGTTTAAGTGAAAATGGCTTCACAGTAAGGGTAGTATCAGCCCTCCAATATCTTGCCATTAAATAATTCCAACAAGCAGAGCATGAAAGTTAAAAGTGCTGTGACCACTGCAATACACAAAAAATTGTGTGTTTTGTACGTACTATTAATAATTATCTATTAATTGACAGAAACCCACAGGCTGTGACTTCTGTTTAAGAAGTGTGTGTATGTTTAGTCTTTAAATTTTTGAAGGCAATAACAACTAACCAAAGTTAGTTTGCTTTTAAAAGGAAAAATGCTTGTCTTTAATGGTCAGTGCAGTTGGAACTAAAGCCAAACTTCTGGCCTGTATGCAGATGCTGGGAACTCTTATGAACAGAACTTGTCCCCTGGAGCGTCCATCACTCATTGTGTAGAGCTGTGTCTTTCTCCATTAGCACTGCATGGCAGTTCATTCTTTGTATGAATGTGTGAATGGCATATGTCAGCCCAATAAGACGACATTCCTATTCTGGCTAACAAATAGATGCTTTGTTGTTGTTGTTGTTTCTTGAAGATTATGATACAAACAAAAACATGCTCAGTTATCTAAAAATTTTATTTGAAATATGAACAAGTTAATATTTCCAAATAAAAAAACATTTACAGTATCTTTTAACATGTATGATCTTTAATCAGATAAACCAGATAGGAACTTGTCATTTCAACAAGCACCACAGGCAGACTATGCAAACACCTTTTTGGAACTTTGGTTCTCTCTGGTCTGAGGGCTCCTAAACCCGAAAAGACTCATTTGTTTCCCCTCAGGATCTTGTGTTCCTCCTCTGAATTTGATTGGAAGTACCTGTCAGGATTTACTGGAGTTAGCACACCATCACTTGATGGATCTGTAGGAAGACAGGATCACCTAGTTGTATTCTACCCCCATTGCTGTTTTCAGTTCTGAATGGAGTCAAGCTCTGGCCTCCTCTCCTTGTGCACTGTGTGCCTGGGGCTGGCTTTGCCTCCCAGCAGGGGGGGTAGAGGGGAGAGTGCTTGTGCCCTGGCAGCTCTGTGGCTAGGGGACTGAATGTGTGGACCGATGTGGGGGTGGGGGCTGGCGGGAAGGGGCAGAGGACAGATCAGCAGCAGCCTGTGCGACTGCTACAGCAGGTCTGACTAGTTTGAGGTGCCCAAAGGCAGCTTTGTTTCTCTAGTAACTCTAGGTAGCAGCAAACGTAAGCACTTAAAACTCATTCATGTCTGCATTACTATCTTTTTGTCACTTTGCAAAACACTTGTAGTTTTTCAGGGTTACTAATTGATTCTCAGCTTTTTCTTTCTCCTTTTTAAAAAACCTTCATAGGTGGTTAACTAAAAAGAAGCAGCTGACCTAAGCAATTTTATTCTGTAGAGTTTCGCTTAGAATAGCGAAGGGAAAGGAATTTTTATTCACAGTGTATGTATGCTTGGGGGGAGGGCGCGTATATGTACATGTACATATGATTGTTAGTGGGCTGTGAACATGCTGAACAAAAGTAATTTACCCTTGACTCTGCTCCAGTCACACAAATTCAATAATCAAGAGTCCCCTGCTGCAGATCAACCTTTAGCCCTTTGCTCTCCTCTTCTCTAGCTGGCTGCTTATCATTCCAGGCCACGCCAGGGCTTGGAGCAGGCCTGCTAGATACCCCACCCTGTGAGAAACATTGCCCAAGTTAGACTCGGGGAATCTGAAAGTCCCAAGGTCATCCCTATTCCAGAACAGGTTTGCACACTGAAATAATGAGGCAGCACACTGCTTAAAACTGATCTCCCGTGGGTGGCTACAGATGATACAGATTGGATTTTCAAATTTCTTTCTTTCTTTTTTTTTAGGGGGGGTATCTTCATGGCTTATTCTGTGTGTCTTCCATGGTGTTTTAGAAAACTGAGCTGGTAAAGGAATTTGGGTGATATATTCTGTAGCAGAAGCAGCAGCCTTTTTACTCTGCCTCTCTGTCAGGAACCTGGTAATGGGCTTTTCTGAACAGTTTGTTGTTGTTGTTGTTAATGTTAAATTTCTTCTTTTTTTTTTTTTTTAGTGCTAGAGATCAAACCCAGGACATCACACATGCTATTGGGCAAACAAGCCTCCCAGTTGATAACGCTCCAGCACCAAACAATACATGCACATGTATATACATGAGTGTGTGTGTGTGTGAGATGCTGGTGACCACAGACACTTGAGTGTGCAAGGCCAGTGTTGTAGTTTTTTAAACGCAGGCAGGTTTTTTTTGGGGGGGAGGGATAGTTTTGTTTGTCCAGAAATATAACATGAATTTTCATTTGGTAGCAGTTCTTAGCCATCTGACTGTAATTGTTTACAAATTCAAAATGCAGTTTTGGAGTAACCCCTGCTTCCTCTAAAGCTACCAAAGATGTGGGAGGGACAAAAAGAAGTTGGGGGTGCATAGCTGGGTGGGTTAGAAAAAACCTTTCTGTAAAGATGCATGAAAGGGGGGGAAAGGTGCATGAAAGTGATTAAAATATGTGTTAAGAAGTATATGTCTTAGAAGTAGTTGGCTGGGAAGGTGGCTCAGTGGTAGAGTGCTTGCCTTGCATGCATGAGGCCCTGGGTTTGATTCCTCAGCCCCACATAAGCAGAAAAAACTAAAAGTGGTACTGTGGCTCAAGTGGTAGAGCCTTCACCTTGAGCTGAAGAGCTGAGGGACAGCACCCAGGCCCAGAATTCAGGCCAAAAAAAAAAAAGTAAGTAGTTCATTTAATGTAGTGCTTTGGTTATTTTGAATGTATTTAACTGATTAACTTTGCCTAAAACTTAGTGAGTCATTATCACTACTCAGAAGTCCTAGGGAAGAAATGTATTTTATTTTGAAACAGCCAAAAGTAGGGTTTAAAAAAAAAGTTTAGATAGTTTCAGTGCACTCAAGTTTAGTTTGTATCCTCATTGCCCTTTTCTCCTGTGTGAAGTATTCAAGTATATGATAACAAAGTTTAAATTGTCTTCATAAAACCAAACGACCTGATTCTTAAAGGCAACTAAAACAAACATTACATATCTGTAGGTTACTTACATGGAACAGATATTTATGTGTTAGAATAGTTACTTCCTCATTTTCCATGTCTCTGAAGCATATTTCTTTATCCTGTGCCTCACATTTTTGTACCCATATGTCATGCATGTCATGTTGTAGAAATGTGATACCTTCCTCTGAAGGCATCCAGATTTAGGCCATACCATACAGTGTTTAGTCTTCCTCAGTAGATAAGTAAAGAAATAACATTTCCTAGTTTTCTTCTGTGGACTGTCTGTGGATGTTGAGAGAGAAAATTCATGCCATATTTATGAGGAATATTTTAAGACTCTTTTCCATTTCAAATTTGAAAACATTAACTCATCCTCACCTATTTCCTTTTTTCTTTTCCTTTACTTTCTTCCTTCTCTTGCTTTTCTTAATTTTATTCCCCCTGCAAGGCCACACCTTGGTATCCCAGGCTGGACTACAATTCTCTGCTACAATTCTCTGTGTAGCCCAAGCTGGTCTCAAAATCAAGATCCTCCTGCCTCGACCTCCTTAGTATTGGTACTGCCCAGGCTGCATGATGTTTTTAATCTTTAACTTTTAAGAAGTACTCCCATAAAAGCACTTCCAGAGCTAACATGTTTACTCCTCCTTAGTTTTCATCAGTGGAGAATAGTTGGCTAACAAACCAAGATTTTTTTTCTTTACAGAATTGGATTTACAGAATTAACATTTATATTTTTCTATTTTAGTTTGTCCATTTTATATATCTGGTAAGCCTCTTTAAGAAAAAGAAGTTGTCAAAGCCTTTGGTGTCTATCCTAAGTCTTTATTTTCCCCTGACATTGTTTATTAAGGGTCTCTAGTGTGAGGGGAAAAACAAGGTATCTTTGGGGAAAAGATGCTACAGGAGGGTTGAGACCAAGCAATTATAAATACTCTCTAAAAATATTTTCATTATGCACGGGAATGGAGGGGGCAGGTTTCAGTGAGGCTGGCTTAACTTTACTGGCACGCTCTTGGGGGGCGGGTAAGGATCAAACCTGAGGATTTCTACTCTTATTGTTCATGAGGCTTTCAGTTCATGATGCTGAAGATGTATTCCTGCTACCAAGTAATTTTTAAAATATTTATAAATAGTTACTGATTTTCAAATGGAAAAAAATGACATTAGTCCATCTGTTAGAAATATTATTGATCACTCACCATCATATAATCTGAACTTGTAATTTGATTGCAAAGAATTCCAGCAAGTGGTTACGTGGTACCTTTGCTTCATTATATCTTAAGATTAACTACATTACATTTTACAATTAAATGGCTCCTTCCCAATGTTCTTTATGAAGGGTTTTCCCAAAGAACTGCCTGAAGCAGCATCTGTTCGGTATGAAGGTAATTTACTGTTATTAAGAAGTAATAAGACTCTTGAAGGCTTCTATACTAGTAAAATTCTTAGTGGTAAACGTGGGAGATTCATTGTGTGGCTAGGAGTCTACATTCAAACCCCCACTGGAAATCTGAACTCTGCCGGTTTCTCCAAGTACACACATCGTGACTTAGATTTATGTTGGGTTTTGTGTGTTTGTTCTTAGGTCCAGAATCCTCCATAGATCCCAACCATGGTTTTTGAAACATCAGTGTTACTTATATAGTCAATAACCTTTCTAGTACAGTGTTTCAGAGATTGAACCATAGCATAATATAATTTAATTTGGGCTTGGCTACCCTCCCAGCTAGCTTAGCATTGCCCTGTGAATACCTGAATTTGGGAACAATTTTGGAAATGTGTACACTTTGAGAGGTCGGTCGGTTTGTAGTGGAGCCGCTGACTTAAGGGTACCTTGCTGTTCTGCTATGCCCCCTTGTGGCTATATTTGGCATGCTGTCTTTCAGAGTTTACAGCCTTCCAACTTGTACTGGGCATGCTTGTTTACATAGTGTTAGTAGCTTTCTTCTGCGTAAAAACACCTATCAAGTTAATTTAACAGTTTTCATCACAGATATAAATAATTTGCTGTGTTTATTTGATTTTTTTCATTTGTAGAGTTTTAAAAATACATGTTAACCTATTGTTTTTAAACTTTTTTGTTATGGAAAATTCCAGACATAACCAAACATACAGCCTTTGTACCTGTCACACTGCTTCACAAGTAATTGACATTTTTTTTGTTGATCTTGTTTCATCCATGTGGTTGTTTTGTTTTGTCTTATATGCTAACTTCAGACATCAGCTTTGGAGTAGATTTTTGTGAAACTTAACTTCAGAAACTATTAATTCACCTCAACCTTCCACATGAACTAAGTTTCTTGCTTTTAATGCAGAAGTGTTAGATTGAAGAATTGTTAGCATGTCTGTCATCCCTAGAAAGTGACTCGTTTTCCTGACTTCATTAGGTTTGAGGGTTACAACTAAAATTCCCATCTAACTGAAACCACTAAGCCAGGATATTAGTAACATTTTAGAGTACTTGACGTATACAGTACTTGTGTGTATGTATGTGTTTGTCGGTTGTGGAGCTAGAACTCAGGGTGCTGTCCCTCAGCTCTTCAGCTCAAGGCTATAGCACTCTACAACTTGAGCCACAGCATCACTTCCAGTTTTTCTGGTGGTTTATTAGAAATAAGAGTCTCATGGACTTTGCTGCCTCGGCTGGCTTTGAACTGTGATCCTCAGATCTTAGCCTTCTGAATACAGGCGTGAGCCATTGGTGCCTGGCGACTTACATGTTTTAAAAAGCCATTTTCCTCCAGATGTTAACATGCTAACAAGGCCATAAGTTATTTTATCTGTTTGTCTTTATTGTACATTTCCCCCCATAATTCAGTTCTTGTTTACTAACTGGTAAATTGTCATTTTTAAAAATTCCTTGTTTTTTTCCAGGAGAAAATATATTTGATAAATGATCAGCATTAGAAATTGTTGTCAATATAATAGAAGCATATAAAAATCCCAGTTTGTTACAATGTGGACATTGGAAAATAACACCACCGGGTAAAAGTTGTTTCTTTAAATTTACTTGGAGGTTGGCCTTCTGGCCTTTTCTCTGGGCCTGAGGTCTTGGTCAGGAAAGCTGGGAGGGGCACTTACTTCAGTGGTCCCTGAGGGCAGGAACTAGGGGGGTGCTGGTGGGGCTAGGGGTTGCAGGCCAGTGCCTCTTGGAGACATTGCAGCCAGCCTGGTGTCAGATTACAGTCAGCCTCTCTGAGCTTGGGGAACTGGCTGGATCTAGTGACTGGCTTTATAATTACATTGCTGATTTGTTAGGGGAGGCTTTGTCTTACTTACCAATTAGCATGGATGTTACTGTGGGGACCTTCGAAGCTCTGGATGGGCTTTGGTTTAAAAAACAACAACTACAAAAAACCTTCCTGCTCCTGGCAGCTTTACAGGTTTGTCACTGGTGCTACTGTCTCCAAGTCCTTGCTTTGTCAATGGCAGAGCATCTCTCCCAATGGGTCATCTGTCTCTGTTGTTGTCACTCCCCTGGGCCAAAGACAGTGATAGTGAGGGCCGAAGTGTGTACCTTTTGGTGCAGATACCATGTCTTCATGTTGGGCACCCTCCTGGAGGGGGACAGTCAGTCAGTACTCCCTCAGCCATAGCGCCTGGTGGAAGCCTCATAGGAGGCCCAGCCTGGTATGGATTGTTTCTCTAGCTTCCTTTTCTATAGCTTCCCTTTCTGATCTTGCCTGCCTCCCAACTACCACCTGCTTTTTATGGTGGTCTTTCTCTTATGTTTTGTTGTTTGTTGTGAAGGTGGGGTGGGGGGAAGAGAGGGAGATACAGTTTAAAACTTCAGACATCATCAGATTTCTTTTTTCAAGGTTGTAATATCTAAATGTGAAGAGTTTCCAAGCAAAACGGTTCCCCCCCGTGGAAGTGTGCTTTTCCTCCCTACTGAGAAGCTTCTGTGCCACTGAGTGACCGGGCCCCGCAGAGCAGGCTCAAGGTTCCTGGCAACTGAACTGGTGGGAATGTCCTTCTGACAAAGGCTGTCCATTTGGACCACCTCAAAAAACAGGATCATAAATGCATCTGAAGGCAAGTGGATGGAATTAGGAGAAATGAGAATATTCTGTTTTAGAAGTTGTCTCAATACGATTTTTGCCCAACCTTGAGCCATCTTTTGATCTCAGAAGTCTGTGGCGCAAGTAATTTTGCCAGGAGCTCTCCTTTCTTCTGCTCTGTCATAGCAGGAACTGAAAGAATGTGTGTTTCTCCACTTGGTTTTTAGTGGTAGTATTGGTACTGCTGGACTCCAGCTGTGTGGTCACCCTTAATGGTCATACTGGACCATTGAGGAGATTAGGGATATGGGCAAAGAACATCACCAGCTGACCAAAGCCACATGCCATGCCAGTAACTTCTCTGACCCAACTGCAGATTTCACAGAAATTACCTTATAACTGACATTTGAGATAACATGCCACTTCATTGTGGAGCCTGCTATATATACCCCCCCATAGGAAAAATTCTGAGTTTCTAGTTATTTACAAATCCAAAAAGGAAATTGGACCAAGCTCTTGAAAATGTGTATGGGTACAAACCAAGTAGACCTTCAGATATTTCTTGAAGTGGTGATTTCAGACATCCTGTCCATCTTGACCCAACCTGGTGTTAGCATTCATCCCTCTTCCAGATGCAGATAATCCACCCTCCCTCAGCTGAAGAACTATGTGTCCCATTCACTTCCATGTTCACTGAGGGGCCCCTTTGATTGTGAGCACATTCACTGTTTCTCCAGTCATTTTTTTTTTGGGGGGGGGTCCGGTCATGGGGCCTGAACTCTGGGCCTGGGTGCTGTCCCTCAGCTCTTCAGCTCAAGGCCACCATGGCACCACTTCTGGCTTTTTCTGCTTATATGTTGCTGAGGAATCGAACCCAGGGCCTCATGCATGCAAGGCAAGCACTCTACCACTGAGCACCTTCCCAGCCCATCCAGTCATTTCTTCTCTCCAGAAATTGACTGACTGACTGACTGACAGGTTTGTTAGCCCTCCCCCCTTCCATTTTAAGGCCTTGTATTTATAGCATTAGTTCTCTTTCTCTGGGTTAAGAGTAGAAAAGTCTGTCAGCAATAGAGGGCTTTCCCTCTGTCTGGCATAATGACATGACAATTGTTTGGGATGAATTGACTTAAAACATGGTGCAGAATTTTACCTCTTTTGTCTGAAAACCAATCCTCAGTGAGCTGAGGAGGGCTACCCAGTTGCAGCCCCTCTTGAGAGGGGAGCTGTAGAGCTGTGGGCTGAAGTTAGCCGGCAGGTAAAAACAATGGTTTGGATGGTGGTGGGATGACAAAAATGGTAGTTTGGGAACATATTTCATATTCATCCCTTAAAAACGTAATTTATTTTGACAGTTCAAATAACATTACAGGTGGTATTTTTAAAAATACTTGTAAAACACATAGCTTTTAAATAATTGAAACAATGAATTAGAAGCAAGTTCTTAAATTTGTTCCATGTTTGCTTCCCCCCCAAAAAAAAAGCTTTAAAAATAAAAGCAGTGAAATGTTGCCCTTTTAACATAGGTACTGTTTTAGTTCCTTCTTGAAGTTTGGGCATAAAACCTCAGGCATTCACAAGAATCACAAGAGTCACAAGAATCACCTGGGAACCCTCAGGCCAGTGGGATCTACTGTTTCATTTTGAGTAACTGGCTTTGTCATTCGTTTAGGACATCATAATTCTGCATGTAGAGTTTTGGGTTTTTTTTTTTTAATCAGTTGTCAAGCCAGAAATAGTGATGAGTACCTATAATCAAAGCTGCTCTGGAAGTTGTGGCAAGAGGATTACTTGAGCCCAGGAGTTCAAGTCCAGCCTGGACAGCATAGCAGGTATCCAACTATTGAAAAGAAAGGACAAGCTGTGGCTCATGTCTATAATCCTAGCTAGTCAGAAGTCTGATTGTGGAGGGAACACAGTTAGAAACCAGCCTAGAGAAATAAATCCACAAGACTCATTGGCAAAAAGCTGAAACTGAAGACTTTGCTCCAGTGGTTGAGCACCAACTGTAAATGAAAAAGCTGAGAGTCAAAGCTCTTCAAGCCCCAGTCCTGGCATGTTCTCATGTGTGTGTACTTGCATGTGTGTGTATACACACACACACACACAACAGTCTCACTTGACAGTTGCCATTACAGACATGGTTCTACATACTTAGTTAGCTATGGATAGGAAGACCTTCAGAGTCAAGACTGACTAAAGATGTTCTTGAACTTAAATGTGAAGTGGCGTAATGATAAAGGAGGAAATCATGGTGCTGAGGTCTCCAGACCCAGCTGATCTAGAAACTTGAGGAAACTTGAGCTCTAGTCAAAACTGCAGTGTATATTTCACAGGCCTGTCAAGTGAGAACTCTACTTGCCCAAATATGAGTGGAAGGATAAATGAGAAAGACTCTGAGAGAGAGCTAGAGCTTTCTTGCCTCGCAGGCCCTCATGCCCTTTGTGATCAGATCACCAAAAACTGTCTGAGGTCTGTAGAGCTCTCCCCTGTCTCAGACTCAGTAGTTAGGCGTGCACGCACGCACACACACACACACACAAACACAACCTTTTATGTGTTCAGGGATTGCCTTGTGCAGAGGATTTTTAAAAAAAGAACAAAAACAAACAGTCATGACCTCATGGGGCTCGCATCTAAAGTTGGAAACAAACATTAAGACACAACTCTACCTAAAATCCAAACCTAAGTATTCCATGGTCTCCCCTGACCACCCCAGGTCACAGCAATCTCTCCCATTCCCTCCCGTAAGAGCTGCTCAAAATCAGGAGTTACAGAGCCGTGAATAGGTCAGTCTCCTGGCCCTCTGGTCCTTTGTCTTCTGAGGGAACTCCTATGACACTTGTTACTTTTGGACATCTGCCAGAACAGATTATAGCTTTGGAGAAGCAGGTCCTTCTTAATGAAAAGCTTTGCAATTGTTAGGCCAGGTCTGGTGTATAGTTTTTTATTCAGCACTAATCTTCCCAGAAGAGTTTGCACTTATTGCTACCAATGAATTTTGTTCTTTAAAACTTAGTTGCTAAAGTTAGTGGTTGCTCAAACCTATTTTTCAAATACCAACAAGTCTAGGGGTGTAGTAGATCAGTGGTAGAGCACTTGCCTAATATATATGATGCCGAGCTGCAGTTGCAGTGCTTTCCTTAGGAGTAGGGCAGCTGTTAAAATACACAGTGCTAGGAATTAGTTTCTTACAAATTCATTAGGGAAGGAGGGTATTTTATCTCAAACCTTATTTTAAAAAAAGAGTGAATATTGAATAGCAAAGTAGCTGTGGTCCGTTTCAGCCCCCACCCCACCCCCAGCCCTTTTATGCAGGTCCAGGGGCTTGAGCTTATGGCATGGATGCTGTCCCTGAACATTTTTGCTCCGAGCTAGTGTGCTGCCACCTGAGCCATGGCTCTATTTCTGGCTTTTGGGTGGCTGATTGAAGATGAGTCTCACAAACTTTCCTGACCTGGCTTCAAACTGTGATCCTCAGATCTCAGCCTTCTAAGTAGCTATGGTTACAAGTGTGAGCCACTGGTACCTGGTCAGTTGAAGCTGTTTAAACTGGCCCAGGAGAGAAGGAATACCCATCCGATTCTGCTTGGAGTGAACTCTACAACCCAGCACAGAAGTTCACAGTCTGAATCTTTTATCTGCAACCTTGGGTAGAAGACATGAACTTGGGCTTTGTTTTTCTAAAAGCCAAAGGAGGAAACAAAGTGGGGTGTCAAAGCCCCAAGTCTCTAGATCCTCATTTGTGTGAATTCCAGACCCAAGAGCTCCAGAGTCCATAATCTACAGCCAAGGGGAACCCCATTCCCTGCTGTTCCCTGGGAAGCCCTTAATGAGCTCCTGCTACTTCTTCCTCTACAAACTGCTGCTAGTGAGGCCTTTTGAAAGGTCACGTGCCTCTCCAACAGTGCTTAAAGAGCTATTGTTATTTTTTCTGAGTGCTGGAGGACAAATAAGTCTTCTAAGGAGCTGGCGACCCTGGCCTTGGCCAGCCTGAGCCAGGCGGAGAGGCCAGGAGGGGCCCACGTGCTTGACTTCTTGCCTTTGGTTCTTGTGTCTCTTGTATTTCTTCTTCTTCTTCTTCTTTAATTATGCCCTGCTTAAGGAAAGTGCTGTTATACAAAGGCTTAAGAGTGAGAATAAGAGTTTTGTGAGTTCTCAAAACCCTGTCCCTTCTAACCAGGCCACTGGTTATGTTAGTATGGTGTATTAAGCAAAGTTTGGGAAAACTTTTAAATGAAGGCATAGAGTAGATGTGATTCTGTTGCATTTTTATTCCTTTCTGTAATGGTTTAGCCACTGTTGGTATTGAAACAGGATGGTGTACATTTTGCAGTTTCACTAGGTATGGAACCAGTTTGCCTCAGTTCAGAACTAATGAAAGCTCTGACATTTGGAGAGCATCCAAGATTTGATTTCTTTGTGTTTTTTTAAAAATAAATTTACTTTTTATTTAAATAGTTGTACAAAGAGGCTTCAATTCAACATGTCAGTTTATGTATACAATGTACACGATTTCATTTCTGTATCTGCTCCTGCTGGCAGGTCTGCTTACAAGGGACCTCTAACCTCCCCTCCCACACAGCATTACAGATGTCTTAACAGCCTTTTCCTAAACCATTAGGATTATCGTACAGTTCTCACCAGCTGGATCTTCTAATTGGAAATCAGGTGGTTCTCTTATTGAGATCTCTCAAAAGTATCTCCATAGATCTTGTTAAGATATGCAGAATCACATGGCCTGGACACTTCAAATATGTGAGTTTATAGACTGATTATTTCTAGAGAAATGTAATACTGGAAAATTACTGAAAACAGGGCACATAACAAGACTCAGAGATGGGGGGCAAGGGAAGGAAGGGTGAGAGGGAAGGAAGGAAAGAAGGAAGGACAAATACTAATTTCTTGGAAACAAGACATTAAAAAAAATCCAGTTCTATACTATGATTACCTTTCCTCTAGAAAACCAATAAAAAATTCAGAGGGGCAGTGAGCTCTCCCTGATTTGTTTTGAGTTGTATTTTGGTTTACAATTGGGGATGTTGCTTCTCCAACTTTATGTAGTACTGGATCATTTTTCACCTAATCCTTCATAGACTCCAGACAAACAGAAAGATAATTACTGAAAAAAGAAGTTAAAAATACAAAGATGTAGCAGGCTTCTGTTTTTATGTTGGAGACATATAATTGTTTTGTAATTTTGGCATAAAAGTTTCTAAATAATGCAGGGTATGTATGTGTGTGCATGCATACACACACACACACACACACACACACACACACACACACTTCACCCTGGACTAAAAGCAGTTACAGATTGGCCTACACTTTAAGAAACACTGTTCTAGTGTATCATGTCTGTATCTGCATACCCACATAAACATTTAAGTGTGTTGGCCTGATTCCTATATAACGTACCATAGATTAACAACTTTATATGAGAATTAAATGCACGCACAAGGTCTTTGGCTAAAGGGAGTGTTTTGGAGAAGTATTTAAGTGCCCAAATTGTAAGCAAATAAAAATAGTATAATTATGAACGTAGTTATGTGTTTCAAAACCCCAATTGTCTACTTAAGCTTCTGATGTATGAAGTAGAAAGTATTCTGCAGAGTGAAATGAAACCACATCCATTCCTGTTCATCCTCAAGTTTAAATGAACAGATACTTGATTCACACAGGAAATGTCCTATGCAAAATAGATACCCAAATGAGACTTATAGCCCCAAACAGTAGGGACTGTGTCACGTGAAGTGTTAGAGAAGCCAGTTGTTACTGTTAGACTTCCTTGTCTTGAACAAGTTAATGGCAGGCCTGGTCTTTGGTCCTAGTGATTGACAGCCATTTTTGTTAATGCTTACAAAAGGAGGGGAAATGTCTCATACACATAACTTCACATTCTTTGTCAGCATGAACAGATCTCAAACTGATGCTGATTTGGATAGGTTGCAGCTGTCTTCATCTCTCCCAACTGGATACTGGGGCATCAGAAGTCAGTTATCCCTCGTAGGATTGTGTGCCAAGCACTGTGTCCCCTGAATGAATGTCTGCTTGATGGATAGCATGGCAAAGAAAGGAAGAAAGAAGAAAGAGAAAGAAAAGAAAGACTGTTAGTTTTATCTTTAGAATGAGACACTGAATTGAAAAGACTGATGAGGTCTAGAAGATGATCAAGCTTCTGAGAAACCAGACTTCAGTTTGTGAGTGTCCCTCTTGGATCTCGCAGAGTGCCGAGGCCGTGTAGATGTAGATGTGGAGGGAGCTAACGAAGGAATCATAGAGGCCTATCAGCCAGCTGGAGCAAGCTAGTGAAAGATAAATAGCATTTAGAAGAAAATCTGGATAACCACCAAGCAATTGTATGTCTACGGCGATACCACAGGAGTAAGTCTTATTTGGAGAGGATTAGGGCATGTTCAGGAGTGAGTGCTGTAGAGAGTGAGGGAGCAAGCACAGGCCTGGCTTAATTACAAGCACGTCTCTTAGTCTGGATAGCAGGAGAACATTCTATACTAAATGATTAGAAAGTGCGGTCTGTGAGACGGAGGCTGCTGGCCTTGAGATCCTTCTGTTTGGACAGTGACTTTGTTTAAGGAGGTGATGATTGTGTGGCCCTAGAGAGTTGGAAGGGTTACCATCTAAAAGGTGGCAACCAGCCAGAAATTCAGCCCATTATCCAATTCTGAGTTCTGAGATAATGGGGTCCTTGTTCCTTTGAAATACATATGTATTTCTAGAACCACAGTAGGTACTTTGGTATGAAATGTCTCAAGTACCCAAATAGCAGTGCTTCTAGTCAGCAAATTACTTTAAAATTTTAAGGCAGTTGAATTCAGATTTGTCTGTGTGCAAGTGAAATGGAGCCGAGGAGAAACTTAGGCTGGGAAGCACGCATTCCTGCACTTGCACAAGGATGAAAAGCCGTGGCAGCTTGGTCTCTGTGGTCATTTAGCATAGGCCAAGTGCTTCACCACATGTCACCCAACAGGCAGGAAGGCGCTGTGCATAATGAGGAAGGAAAAAGCATTTGGAAAGCACACACAGTTCTACCAACATTGTATGCTTCTTTTAATTGTTCACAATGTGTTCAAGCTGTAATTTATGACACCTATGTCTGTTTAGGTCATGACATTGTGTGTTCTTAAGCTTTAAAAATAAATCTATTTGGGGGAGGGAAATTGAACCTGCACGATAATGTTAGGCATGTGAACGCAATCACATGAGCTGAGAAAGTCAAAATCACGGTTTCCATGGCAACTCCTAACTTGTCTGGGTCGTACACATTTCTCAAGAAATACATTTGCCAGACTACCTAGTGATAAAAATTGCTCCACAGGCACATGAGAGTAGATTTCCCAATTCTCTCTTCTTCTCAAAGGTCTTCCCCCAATACATTCATCGACTTCTAAATATACCAGCAAGAAACTAAAGTGTAAGCCCTGACCTCTAGTCAGTGTCTTTTTACAGTGGAAATTAAGGTTCGTGTGACTCATTCCGTTTCCTGCTTTCTCCCTTGCAGATATATGTTGGGTAAAGGAGGAAAGCGGAAGTTTGATGAGCATGAAGATGGGCTGGAAGGCAAAATTGTGTCTCCCTCTGATGGCCCATCCAAGGTGTCTTACACCTTACAGCGCCAGACTATCTTCAACATTTCCCTTATGAAACTGTATAACCACAGGCCCCTGACAGAGCCCAGCTTGCAAAAGACTGTTTTAATTAACAACATGTTGAGGCGGATCCAGGAGGAACTCAAGCAAGAAGGCAGCCTGAGGCCTGTGTTCACCCCTTCCTCCCCGCCCAACGACTCGCTGAGCAGCAGCTACCGGGAGGCCCCACCTGCCTTCAGCCACCTCTCCTCTGCTCCTGCTCACCCCTGTGACCTCGGAAGCACTACGCCCCTGGAGGCCTGCCTCACCCCTGCCTCGCTGCTTGAGGAGGAGGATGACACTTTTTGCACTTCCCAGGCTATGCAGCCTTCAGCTCCTACCAGACTCTCCCCTGCAGCCCTCCCACCGGAAAAGGACAGCTTCTCATCTGCCTTGGACGAGATTGAAGAACTCTGCCCCACATCTACCTCCACAGAGGCCGCCGCAGCAGCAGCAGCAGCAGCAGCGACTGACAGCCTGAAAGGGACCTCTAGTGAGTCCAGCGTCCAGAAACCCGAAGGGCACCAGGAGGGCCGCACAGATGACCCCAAACTGATGGACTCTCTGCCTGGGAATTTTGAAATAACCACCTCCACGGGTTTCCTGACAGACTTGACCCTGGACGACATCTTGTTTGCTGATATTGACACGTCCATGTATGATTTTGACCCCTGTACATCTGCATCAGGGACGGCCTCAAAAATGGCCCCCGTGTCGGCCGATGACCTTCTCAAGACGCTGGCTCCGTACAGTAGTCAGCCCGTCACCCCGAGTCAGCCTTTCAAAATGGACCTCACAGAGCTCGATCACATCATGGAGGTGCTTGTTGGGTCCTAAGACCCGGGCACCCCGTGATCATGCCCACCCAGACCCTGTGAGCGTCCCTACAACCTTGACAGTTCTCCTCACTGTGCATGCACCCTTGCTTGCCTTTTTTCAGAGAAAATGAAAATTTTACAAAAGGATCACACTAGTTTTTGCTTTGAGCAGAGTTTGGAGTGCCTTCATCCGAGTATGACCACTTTCAATGAGCTTTGGAGTGGTTCCTCAGACCTACTCCTCTGGTACAGGAAAGAATACATTTGAAGACAATGTTGCTAATGTTGAAAGACACACAGTTCAGGTGAAGCACAAGGAGTAAGGTGGAAAAGCTGTACATTGCATGTGCATATTTGTCTATTTTTTCTATAAGTTTTATTGCAAGAGGTAAAAAAAGAAAATATATATATTATTTAGATAATCTGTACCTTTTCTGGCATTTTTGCCCTGTATAGGTTGACTTGGCAATTCAGCCTTTTTAGAGGCATTAACTACTCCTCGTAAGTGTTGCATTTACATGGCTGTTTAGAAAACTGCTGCCCAAATTTATTTTATATTTTTGTACAGATTCTGCAGTTTATGATATTGTTTTTCTAAAAACAAATGCTGTTTATACATACAAAATAGCTATTTTGATAGGATTTGCTCACATAGTTCCTGCAAACTTCAGATGTACAAGTTGCACTTGTACTTTTATAGAGTTGTAATGTTTTCTATGTGTATGGTGCAAGAAAAATTTGGATCAAATCAATCTGCAGTTGATCTCCCCAAATGCAAACACACACGCCCCACATACATACAGCGCTTTAAGAAAGGGCCAGGTGATAGATATCACACCCAAATTTCACAGGCACCAGTCCCTTGGCATGACTGCCCGCCAGTACTGTGACTTTCAAAGCCAGAGCTGAGTCTGCTCATCAAACTTGCATTAAGCAGTTGGCGGGAGATGGTGTTGAAGTGATGGTCTCCTTAGCTCCCTCTTCTGAGGAAAGGCTATCATTTTACTTAAAAGTGTATAGTTATGCCAAGTTTGCTCTTTCAATTATAATTAATTTTTTTTAAGGAAAACCCAAGTCTTTCCTTTTTTGACATAGTTTTTATGGTGAACCCAAAATTTTACGTAACAGCATTTTATGAAAAGCAACCAAGTTCTTCCTAGAGCTGAGCTCTGTTGCAATGCTTAGGGCTCCTAAAGAAGAAATTCTCCCCAGAACGCATCCATCATGTTGGTAAATTGCCTTTTCCAGTGTCCCTTCTCCAGAGCTTTTGTTCCCTGTTGCTAAGAGCTACACATGGCATCTTTATAATCTTCACAGTGAGCTTGGCTCACCTCGGCCGGCCCGGGATTCACCCTTCCAGTTTTGTGACTCTAGAACCTGGAGTCTGTTACCTTTCATCAGAGCATCCAGTCTGGTTGCTTTCTTTAATCAACTGCCGATTTAACTACACTTTACAAGGCTGTTATACCCAAATACACAGATGGGAATTTCTATGCATGTTCTCCTCCTCTTCTGCCCCTCCCCTCCCCCCAGGACACCCTTAAGAAGTAGCTTTTTATTCCTAGTGGTGTACATTTAATTTTTAAACATTTTTGCAATGTATCATGCTTGTTGCTGAAATTGTTTATGGCCTTTCTGTTTCAGTTTTTCTCTTTCTTCCAATGGTACTTTAGCTGTTGAGTGCAGGTTACAACCTATATTGTTATGCAGATGGCTTCTTTAGGAATAACTTTTATATTTATTTAAAAATTTTAAATTATGGGATTTTGTTGTTGTTGTTGTTGTTGTTGTTGTCGTTGTCGTTGTTGTCTTTGTCGTTGGTCATTTGTCAATATTCAGTCACCAATTCTGCTCACTTCTTGCCATGGGTAAAAATTGGGTCTTTCTGGCCAATTAAAAAGAGACAACTTTATAAATGGCACTTTAAACAAGCCATAGTTTTATTTTTCTAATGCACATGGCAAAGCAAATACATTTGTGATGAAGGAACTGCTCATCTAAACAGGATGTACGAATGATATTAAATCTTTCCACATTCTACTTTTCCTTGTTTGAATGTGTTTTAAAGACTAATTATCAACACAGTAGAGCAGTGAGAAACTGATCAAATTGCACTTGTTCTCTTACAAGTAACCTCCGTGCAGACACCTCTTACTGCTCCACATGTGGACCAGGGACCATATGATTAAGGTGAGGGTCGTTGTAGGTGCTTCCATGTCACTGTGCCTGTTTGTTTGAAGAGCTTCCCTTTCTTGTAGAGAACAAATCTGCCCAGACTTCATGCCTTGTAGAACTGGAGTACCCTGTGAACTGCCCACATGCTGCATACATTGCCATACATGTGCATATCCAATAGTGTTGATTAGTCCCAACAATTACAGGGTAGAAAGCAGTTGATTTGCCATTGTCAAAAACTAACGTACAGTAACTTAGAACAACTATACTTTCTTTGGATTAGCAAATGGTGTGTTTAAACAAGTCCCATATGTTGGGCAGCAGTTCAAATAAGCACAGAGGATCATTGCCCAAACTTGGTTCTCGGACTCTAGTGTATTTGCAAGGCTGGGTTTCAAAATCAAAACAAAACCCCCCAACAACAGCAGGCAAGTGCTTTTCAACTGACACCCTTGCTGTAAATTTTGTGATGCTCAAAGTTTTAACAAGACATACATGGGGAACTAGCCCATTTTCAGAAAGCAAAGCCATCCTGAGTTCTAATTGTCTTTCTGTCCTATTTTTACTTCGTGCTGTCCCAGCAGAGAAGAGTTGGAGCACGGTGGAATCTTCCAAGTCCCAGTTCTAGTGTGGGTTGTGCTTCCAGATGCCTCCTGGCAGCAGTGCCTCCCTTTATCAAGACATTGTGTCACATCCAGAGCCAGGCAGGCAACTTGAGAAAGATGTGCTGGGCAGGTCAGGGCTGGGCTGGGAGGGGTCATCTATTGACAGTGATGTGCAATGAAATGACAAGATGAGAGCAGAATCCTAAGAGCTTTGAATTTGAAGTGGTCTTTTTCCCATAAGTTATTTATTCTTTTTTTTTCCTGTGTAAATATATTTATTTTACTGTGGAGCTCTAGCAACATCTGGATGGTAACATGTGCAGAATGTATGGTAGGAATGTATTCTCTCGTAGGAATGTAAATCTGTATGAAAGGGGGTCTAAGCCAAGCCCCCTGGGACTCATTGAATGCACAGTCCACATTCATTTTTACTCTCATTTCTAATATGGGTCTATTTGAAATATGCAAAAGGTATGGATGAGGAATGTTTTAATACCTCCAAATTTTTAAGAAAATCAAGCGTCAAAGGGTTGATATTTTTTAAATTTTTCTTAGTAGCACCTTCTCTTAATGACAAAAGGGAGCCACGCTGGCATCCACATTCATACCACAGGGTGAGAATGGCAAGCCTCCTCCACCTCTGGAGTCTTCACCAATTGAGCTTTTTATCGCCATAGCCCCTTGGAGGAGTGCTCCAACCACCCTGAGGGCAATCAAGGAAACTTTCTTAACCGAATAAGCTCCAAAGAGCCAAAGTATCAACTTACGGATCATTTTTAAAGTTTAAATTTATTAACTACCTTTGTGGTAAACAATGAATTATGAATACCGCAAAGGGCAGCCTTCTTAAATGACAGATTTAAAAAAAATAGAGATATTCCACTTTGTGCGGTGATTGTTAGTCTACTCTATATGAGTTGTCTTAATTTCAAAACCTTGCTGTTACAAACTGGACCTTTATACACTTTCTGAAGATATCAAAAAAAGCATATTTAACCTGTAACTGTAAATGGTTACCTTCTGTAACTACCCCGCACCTGGATGGCATCAAGGTGTGCGCGCGTGCGTTCCTGCTTGTGTACAATTATTTTCAATGCTTCCAAGAATGAGTCTAAATGATTCTGGAAAATTAGGATTAAAAAAATTGTTGGAGTCAAAGCCAATAAAAGTTTCGGACTTTCTCTTGGGAATAAGTTTGGAAGAGAAGTGCAGTCCACATGTGCAAACAACGGAGATTTTGAAAAAGATGTACATAGTCATATGTTTGGTGCATGGGTTTTGAGGAAGGCTTTTTGTCAAAAAGGAGGTGTGACCTTTCCCCACAGACCTGAGAGCTGTGCCTTTTCTATGCAATATTACAGATGTCACATCGGAACCCAGAGGGCTGTGTTCAATGTAGGTTCGGGCTGTAATCTAAACAATTGAACAGATTAAATGTACATGGAAATGAGCAG
This sequence comes from Dipodomys ordii, assembly GCF_000151885.1. Lineage (NCBI taxonomy): Eukaryota > Metazoa > Chordata > Mammalia > Rodentia > Heteromyidae > Dipodomys > Dipodomys ordii. Next base: position 4,305,944 of record NW_012267279.1, on the reverse strand, counting down.
TCTTACTTTTGTAGTTTTATATTATACAATAAACAGTTAAAAGATGAGAGAGGCATGTTTGCGGTTTTTCTTCTGATCGAATCACAACCACTTTGTTAGATGACCTTTAAGTGCACAGGGACCCTGTGCTGGTTAGTCCCAGCACTCTCCACAGAGCACCTGGGGCGTGTGCATGCCTCATACTCAGGACTTGCAACACTCATAGCCAGTCTCTGCCTTCCCCTGGCAATCAGTATCTGCCAGCATCTGTCACCTCCCACGTCTCTCTCTGCCTTCTTCCCCATGGGGCCAAACCCCCACCAACTGGCATCTCATCGTTCTAGACTCTTTGTCCCTTCTGCTGCTGCTTTCCATCCCCACCACTTTTCCAGCCCATGTCTCCTGTCCTTGTGATCTCCACTATTGTACCTGCTTCCAGTTGTCCTTCCTGACACCTGACATCCCCAACACTAGAGTTCGTGTGCTGAAACACCAGCCATTCATGACTGTTTGCAGGCGCCCTGGATACAGCTGGGACCCTTTCTGCCATCTTTGGGAGCTAAAGGGGATCCTAGATCACCTTGGATGGAGGCCTGGGATCTAAGCTGCCTGGCCCACAACTGTCTGAACTATATAATAATTGGTTGGGGGACAGAGATGGAGATATGGCAGGATTTGAAAAGGGGTTCCAGGTATTCAGTGGGATGTGGTGAGGGGTGGGGGATTTGGGTTAAATTGTGTTTCAATACCTCAAAATGTGACTTTCGCTCAGTTATAGGATCTTTGCAGAGGTAATCTGTTAAAATGAAATTCCGTGGGCCTTAATCTAATACAACTAGCAATGTGTGTGTGTGTGCACATGCATGGTTTAGTACTGGGGCTGAACTCGGCCTGGACACTGTCCCTTAGATCCTTTGTTCAAGATTGATACTCTACCACTTGAGCCACAGCTCTAATTCTGTATTTTTGGTAGTTAATTGGAGATGAGTGTCTCACGTATTTTCTTGTTTATGTTGGCTGTGCTCCTCAGATCTAAGACTTCTGAGTAGCTAGGATTACAGCCATGAACCACCAGCATCTAGTCACAACTACCTACTGTGCTTATGGAAGCAGGCAGGACCTGCACATGGGAAAGAGCATGTGCAGCTGGAGGCAAAGATCAGGGTAGTGCTTCTACAAGTCAAGGAGTGCCAGAGGTGGCCACAAGCAGCTGGAATCTAGGGGGGAGGCCTGAGTCTTTCCTACAGTCCCCAAAGGAACCTGCCTGCTAACCTCCCAATCTTGGACTTGTAGTTTCCAGAAAAGTGTGTTTCTGTGGCTGAAGCCTCCCAGGTTGGGCCTTTTGTCACAGTAACCCTACCTAGTAAACTGCCCTGGGGACTGGGGGAAGAGGGCAGGCAGAAGACCAAAATGACCTTCAGTGTCCAGTGGCTACCTCACTAGGGGCAACTGGAAATGAGAATCCTCAGTAGAATGGCTCCCATCTGGGATTATAAACCTCAACAATTCATTATTGATGCAGCTTTGGAAAATCAACTTCTGGGCTTATGAGGACAAGATTCAGCTATCAGCCCCCAAAGCCCTTTGAAAATATTGGCAGTACAAAAAATGTTTGCAATCTTAATGCCCAACCTCTCCTGCCTGGCACTCTGTTGGGCATGTTCTTTTTCAGCCAACTCCAGCCACAGACTCCTGCTATTCATCCTGTATCGAATGAAATCACACCGGACTCAGCATGTCTGGGAGTAGGGGAGCAGAGTCCTCTCCTTGTAGGAACTCTGCGCCCAGCACACAAGAGCCCCTCATCAGTGCCTTCCTCCTTCTACTTCAAGGTTGAGCAACTTCTTAAATGGCACATTTAAAGACAAATGGCAAAGCTGAAATTGAGGCCTCAGTGTCTCTTGTGTGTGTCTCTGTCTTTCCCTCCCTTTCCTTGCCTTCCCCTCCTCTTCCCTCCCTCTGGTCTCATTCCCTTCCCTTCCCCTTTCCTCCCTCCCCCTCTCACCTTTCTCCAATGGTGAGATGGAGCCAGGATTTCATGTATTGTAGGCAAGCATTCTACCACTCCAGCCTTAATAAGTATGTGTATGTATGTACCTTGAATCCAGACCTCCAGATCTCTTCCAGCTTTTTTATCAAGATTATGCTCAACCACTTGAGCCATGCCTCCAGTTTTGCCTTCTTGGTGGTTAACTGGGGATAACAATCTTGTGGACTTTCTTTCCCAAACTGGCTTTGATCCTCAGATTTTAGCATCCTAAGTAGATAGGATATAGATGTGAGCCAACAGTGCCTATCCTAAATAAGATTTTCTCTTTTTTTGCTGATCCTGGGGCTTGAACTCAGGACCTTAACACTGTCCCTGAGCTTTTGTGCTCAAGGCTAGCACTCTGCTACTTGAGCCACAGCTCCACTTGTAGCTTTTTGGGAGGGTTAATTGGAGATAGGAGTTTCAGATTTTCCTGCCTGGACTGGCGGCTTTGAACTCGATGCTCAGACCTTAGTCTCCTGAATAGCTACATTTACAGGTGTGAGCCATGAGCACCTAGTTTTAAGTCCTAGTTTTGTTTGTTTGGAGGAAGGGTCTGTGTTGCCCAGCATGGTCTCAAATACCTGTTTCAAGTGATCATGTGTCTTCCCCCCACCCCTCTCTTCTAAGTCCTTCAATGCATTGCCTGTCTTCAGCTTGAGGCTGAGCAGGAGGGGGAAGTGGCAGGAGACTGTGCACTAATGCTGCAAGACCCTCTCCTCTTCTCAGTAGAGGTATGGACATCTCCCCAGGCATTGCCCTGAAGATCAAGAGGAAGAAGATGTCCCCATGGGGCAAGAAGTGAACCATGAGTTGAGAGAGTTTTTTCAGAGTTGAACGCCTCCCTGGGCTCTATCCTCCTGACTCTGAGCTTGGGCCAGTCACTGATCTCAATGTTTGGGTGATGGGGGACCAAGGAAGGGTACAGAACATGCATGGTTCTCCCTGGCTATATGCCAGACTCATCGTTGGGATGGGGGCTATACACCTAGAAGTAAGATCTAGGTCTTGAAGATTTCCTAACAGCTCCTGGCTGGAAGAGCCACGGCCTAAAGTATCAGGCTAGGAGGTCTGGAATTGCCTGGCTGTGTGCATGACATGGGAGCCACCTATGCTGGCATTGTTTCTGGCTCCAGGCTGCTCCTTGCTCTCCAACCTCTCCAACCCCTCTGCAGCAGGCTGGCAGTCCCATCCCTCAGTGCTCCACATCCCCCCCCCCCCACACCTCAGGTAGGAAGGCCAAGCTGCCAGCTGCTAAAGGCCTATTGTTCAGCTATGAGAAGAAATGGCCGCAGGAACCCAGAGAGAGGCTGGAAGCAGGGTGTGGAGCAGAGGGACTGAACTCTGAACTCTGGCTTCCTGGTGCCTGACCCAGGAGAAGTTAGAGACAAATGAGCCCCTCTGCAATCTGTCCCTGCCCTCTTAGGGTTTAACAGGCGTCCTTGCTGCTCATCCTCCTCTCAGGACCCAGTGTGGGTGGAAGTGTAAGGGAGGACAGGGCCACTTCTACAGACAGATTTATTGTCAGCTGTCTTCCAGGTAAGTGAGTGAAGGCCGTGCCAGATGACCAGCCAGGTGCTTCAGCATGGGGCTCACTACAGCATGGGGCTTCAAGTGAGCCCAGTCCACCCTCATGAACAGTGTCACCAACTGGATCTGGAAGGATCCAGTGATGACGGTGACATTTGTGCAGACCTTAATGGCATACAAAGCATCCCTCAGACCTTCCACTCTACCTGATACTTGTGCCAATGCCAGAAGGTTGGTGGGGAGTGAGGAAGTCTGAGTCAGCTTAGGTGTGGAGGGGTATGCAGCCCCCTCTGTTCCTAGCTCTTGGGGTGGGGGTTAGGGGGGTTGTACGGGGCGTGAAGAGCCTGGCTGGACATCTAGCTATAAAAAGAGCAGAGTCCACAGTGAGCCTTGGAGTTTTATATTCTGCTCTTAGCAAGTGCTCTGTGGGCGTGGAAGCCATTCAGAGATTGGATTGTACCCTTTCAGTATCCTTGCACACTCAACCATAGCTGAGGGGGCAGAAGTATCCCTTCTCTGGTCCAGCCTCTGCCTCCTCCATGGAGCCATGCCAGGAATCCAGTCTAAGAGTAAGGTGGACACTTAGGTGTCAACAAGGACCCAGCTAAGAGATGAATCCTCGGTCAGTCAAGCCCTTAAGCCTGGACAATACAAATGCCACTTCCTTCCCTTGACTCAGTCCCTCTGTGTCTCTGTCCTTCATTTCCACTTGAGAGTAAGCGTTGTAATCCTAGATAGTCAGGAGGCTGAGATCTGAGGATCTCAGTTCAAAACCAGCATGGGCAGAAAAGTTGGTGGGACTCATCTTCAATCAGCCAAAAGCCAGAGGTGAAGATGTGACTCAAGTGGTAGAGAACCACCTTGAACAAAAAACTCCAAGCAAGAGCATGAGGCCCTGGGCTCAGGCTCCAGTACTGGCACATGTGTGTGGACCTACGCGCACGCATGCGCGCGCACACACACAAACCAAAAAATTAGTGAACCTTGCTGCCACAAGCAGCTGGGTCTGCCCAGGGACATTAAGTGGCACAGGCCTGTCTGTCCCAGAAAGGGCTTAGTTTTCAGGGTTTGATATGCTTGACTCTAAGACTTTGGGGTAGACCTGGCAGGACAAGGTGGGATGGTTCCAGGGTTTGGTTCATTGAGGTCTTGCAACCTCTGAGTTACAATAAGAGGCCTAGGTCTCCCTGAGGGGGCCTCATTGCTAGCCAGGGCCAGAGGCTACCCCTGAGTGCTTGGCTTCCTATCAGTGGCTGCCAGGTCCCTGGCTCTGGGGACATTGAGGTAGAAGATTTCCCTCTGTTTCCAGGTTGAGCTGAGCAGCTGTAACCTGTAGACATAGAAGGACATTCTCCACAGAGGCAGCTTGCCCTGGGCAGGTGGATAGAAGGAAGCCTTAGTGCTAGCAAGGAGTGGGAGAAGAGTCTTGAGTACTGTGTTTTCTCACACAAGCACCCAGGGGTCATTCAGGCTGGTAGGGATGGGTCTGCGTTTCTAGCAGGCTCCCAGCCTTTGGATTGTACATTGAGAAGCCAAATATGAGATTGCTTCTTCTGTGCCCCAAGATTCTCCTAGCTTGCTTGGAATAAAATCCTAATTTCTTGTGGCCCTTGTGTCCTGTTACTTGTCCCATGTTTTATTTCCTCTTGGCTCCTAGTCACCTCCTTCCAGCCCCACCAACCCAGTTTCCACTGTTATTAACATTTTATGTCAGTGTGCTTTGTTTGTTGCAATTGATGAGCCAATATTGATATGTTATTATTAACTAATGTTCAGTTTATGTCAGAGTTCACTGTCAGTATGGTACCTTCTATGGGTTTTGAGGAAGCCAATGATATGTATCCATTTAATTACACCCCTAGTACCCAGATTCCTATGTGTTTGTGTATGTGCGCGCATGGATGTGTGTGTGTGTGTGTGTGTGTGTGTGTGTGTAAATATCACAAAATTTGTTCCTGCACCATTTGTTGAAAAGACTAACCCTTCTCCATTTAGGTGCTTTGCTATTTTGTCTAACATTAGTTCAACTTTATTCGTATAAGTCTATATCTGGGTTACCTATTGTCAAAACCCAAAATTGCAGAAAATTCAGTCTTAATTGAGTGTATTTGCAGTTCTAGAACCAAGCAATATTCAATTCCATGAAATAGAATAAGTGTTCTAATAAACTGAGCAGACAAGATTGGATTTATGGACAGAGAAGGGCTGAAGAAGGTTGACTGGTTTATTGTTGCTATTTTTTTTTTCTGAGAAAGGGCTTTATTAGTCCAGGTGAAACTCAAACTTAAGCCTCCAGAGTGCTAGGTTTACAGGTATAGACACTACTGTACTCAGCTTGGACTAGTAATTCCCAATTTATTTTTCCTTGTAAGGCAGACAGGGATATGGAATAATACAGGCTCTTCACTGTTCTATTTTCTCTAGCATCCATCACCATCTGAAGTCATCTCATTTATATATTTGCTCCCTGCCTACTGACACATGCATCTGACAGTGGAGAACTTGTCTTAGACAACAAAATCTTCAGAGACCAAATGGGCCATGGACCATGCATTAGGAAAAGGAAAGTAGCTGCATTCACTCCCAAGATTAGCTGATGTCATTTTTCCAACCAACAGTCTGGTTGGGAACACAGCTTGATTTACCTGACATAGAATAGGGAAACATGATATTTTGGTCCCGATGTGTTGACTAAGTTCATAATCTCTATGATCATGAGGTTGAACAGTAGCATAGATTGTTCAGGAAAAATGATTTTATTGGAGGCAGAGGGACTGAGCAAGAGGGACTGAGCTCTACAACAGTCGTTTGTTTCCTTGGCTACCACTTCCTGCAGCCTGTCCCACATTCAACAACAGAATAGCTTTTCTTATACCCTACTATGTTAGTTTAACCTCGAATCTACAACCTTTAGTGGCTTTCCTATTACCCTCTCCCAAGCCTTCGAAGCTCTACTCCCTGTGTACCACAGAGGATGCTTGTTCTTCCCTTCCTAACCCACCCCTGCACACACTTTGGCACTCAGATTAAGGCCCAAATCTCCAAGGAACATCCCCTGTGCACGTACAATATGAGGCTCCTGTCAGTGTCCAGCTTAGCTTGCTCAGTTCACAGGGTTTCTTGGAGGATTGCTGTGGACTTCAGAGACTGAGTGCTGGCTCATGATTATGGTCTGCTGAAAAGGGAAGGAGGGGAAGCCAAGGGGGATCTCAGTTGGAAAGGACCTTTGTGGCAATGTCCTCCCTGTAATGGGACGGGGTGGAGGTGAGGGGGGCGGGATGGCTAGATCCTCAAGAGCACACCACATCAGCTTAGAGAAGTCGGGTGTGGTGCCCTGAGGGGGAATCCATGGAGAAGTTCCTCCTCCCCCTCTCTTCCCAGCCCCTAAGTGTGGAGCCAGCCGGTTTGACTCAAGTGGCAGGAAAAATGCCCCCCCCCCGCCAAGCTGCTGCACATCTGTGCCCAGACAAAGCCAGCTATTAATCCTAGCCTTTGTGTGAGTGTTTGGGTGTTGAATTCCATTTGGATCTGCAGGCTTTTTGGAAGGGGAGATTGGAGGGGATTTAGCAAGGACAAAAGGAGCCCACTGCAGGGATTGGGGGAGGGAACCCCAAGTGCATAACTCGAAGGGAGGCTGGTGAAGGCTTCTGGGAGCCCAATTCTTGCCAGAGCTGAGCGAGGCTCCCAGATTCCCAGGGTGTGAGTCACTAAAGGGGGGCACTCCCCTGAGGAAAAACACTCATTCGGCTGACAAAGGCCTTCTTCCATTCCCCATGTATCTTGTGATGGAGGCCCTAGGCCTGATCAGGGAGCCCCTTCTTCAGGGGAGTCCAAGGTGGGAAAAGAGAAGAGATACTGACTAGGAAGAAATCCAGAGTCCCAGGGACGATTTCCAGAATAGGAAGAGGACGTGATGGCTCACATCTGTAATCCTAGATGACAGATCCTAGAGGAGATCAGAAAGATTGCAGTTTGAAGCCAGCTTGGACAAAAAGCAAAATCTCACCTCAACCAACACGCTGGTTATGGTGAGTACTCTTGTGCTCTCCCCTGTCCTGAGAACAGGTAGGATGACGGAAGCCAGAGGATAGCTCCAAACAAAAGTGTAAGACTCTATCTGAAATAGCCTGAGGACGAGGCTCAGGACGTAGAAGGCCTGCCTAGAAAGTATGAGGTCCTGAGTTCAAACCCAGGGTGAGGGGACCCACTTGAGGCCCCAGCTAACATAGTACCAGGATCAGGAGTTGTTGGGTTCTTAGTCTCAGGGTCCAGGAGCTAACTATCCATACAAGTTATACCTGGCTCAAGCACCAAGCCCTCAGAATAGCCCAGGATGGGGTCAATGTGTGTGTGTGTGTGTGTGTGTGTGTGTGTGTGTGTGTGTGTGTGTGTGTGGAGGGGAAATAAAGGGCAGGCTACTGTAAAAGGAAGACCTGAAGTCTGGACAGGTGTTACTTGATCAGCTGACTTAGCAGAAGCCCTCCCATGGCTGGCAGATTGCTCAGGTGAGTAGCCTGGAGTGGGAACTGAAACATCGCGCTCTGCCCTGCCCCTCCCTCCTGTTTTGTGCATTTCACTTTAAAAATGAGATTCCCATCTGCGGGCGCTCGACTCCATGCTCACAGGGCTGTCATGTCACAGTAAGAAGTACAACGATTTTAACTCTCTGTGAGTGTACAGACACACGCTCACAGCGTCCTCCGCCTCCCCCGCCTGATCCGAGATGTATGCTAACATCATTTATTCATTCATTATCTCGTTAGCTGAACGATTACACTGCAGGGCCAAGTTCTGGGTTAGCTGATGGGAAGAAATGCAAAATGTGGTCTCTGGCTGACACTTGTGTGCTGTTTCAAGGAAGCATCTGGGCTTATTTAGCTATTTTTGACTTGGTGTTAGAACATCTGTGGCCATTTTATTCTCTCTCTACCTTAACTCTCAAACGCGTGAGTCTCTCATTAAGTCACTCACCCCTTACTCATGGAGGAGGCCTGAAGGCAAGGCCAGATCCTGTTGTCACCCAGCTCTGCGGCCTTTGCAGAAACAGTCAAGGGTCAGGGGGGCTCAGTCAGCTGCTGGGGAGATAGATGCCCTTCTGGCTGAGCTCTCTGAGCAGGCAACCCCACTCTGGAGGGTGGTGGAGAAGAGCAGGCAGGGCCACTGACTGCTTCCCAATGGATGCTTTCAGATACCACAAGCCACATCTGATTCTCAGGGCATGGATGGTTGCAGAAGGGTCCCCTGTGCTCAGTGAAAACCTGGCTCTGACAACTCTGCCCTCCAGGTGACCTTGCCTCGCACTCCAGAGCTGGGCCACTTCCCAGGCAGTTTCCCCCAGGGCTGATAGAGAGGGCCCTGGCTGCTAGGAGATGAGCATGGAGTTGGGGGGGGGGGACAGTGGGAGGAGTACACAGCCATGCATGCTCAGGCTCAGGCTGCAGTAAATGCAATGACTAGGTGTGGTAGGGTCAAGAAAGGGGAAATGGAGCCAGGCGCTGGTGGCTCACGCCTGTAATCCTAGCTACTCAGGGGGCTGAGATCTGAGAATTGTGGTTCAAAGCCAGCTTGGGCAGGAAAAGTTGGTGAGACTCTTACTCCAATAAACCACTAGAAAACAGGAAGTGGCGCTGTGGCTCAAGCGGTAGAGTGCTCGCCTTGAGCTGAAGAGCACAGGGACAGTGCCCAAGCCCAGAGTTCAAGCCCCACGACCTACAAAAACAAAAAAGAAAGAAAGAGGAATAGGTCACACTCTGGTGGCTCAAGCCTATAATCTACTACTCAGGAGACTAGGATCTGAGGATCACAGTTCAAAGCCAGCCTGGGCAGGAAAAGTCTGTGGCATCCTTATCTAAAATTGACCCCAGAAAACCAGATGTGGAGTTGTGGCTCAAGGTGGTAGATTGCTAGTTAGTCTTGACTGAAAAAGACCAACAGTGCTCAGGCCCTGAGTTCAAACCCCATGATCAACAACAACAAAAAGAAAAACCAAAACAAAGAAAGGGGAATGGGACATCCGCGATGGTGTGACAGGGCACATTAGGAAGGGGAGAAAAGAGGCCTCCTGGGTAACAAGTCTGGGCATAGATTCCAGAAAGGCCCTACTGGAGTCTGTGGCTCTGGTATTAATTTTATCCCCAGCTTTCTTTGAGGCTGAATGGAGTTGGGCTTTTGGTGGGGTCTCATGAGAGCCATTGCTGCTCAGAGGCGTCTGGGAGCATGTGTGTACCCTTGACAGGAAGGGTCTAGCTTACCAGATAAAAACCAATTAGAGCAGCATTTCTTTATTCGTGTGTGTGTGTGTGTGTGTGTGTGTGTGTGTGTGTGTGTGTGTGCGCGCTGGTCTTGAGGCTTAAACTTAGGGTCTAGGTGCTGTTTCTTTGCATTTCACTCAAGGCTGGAACTCTACCACTTGGGCCACAGCTCCATTTCTGGTGTTTTAGTAGTTATTGGAGATAAGAGTCTCATGAATTTTCCTGCCCTGGCTGGCTTTGAACTGCAATCTTCAGATCTCAGATGCTTGAGTAGCTAGGATTACAGGTGTGAGCCATCAGCATTTAGCTCTGAACAACATTTCTTGAGTGTTCTGTGTCAGGCCATATGCTGAAAGTACTATGGCTTTTCTCATTTTATAGCCAGGCACACAGAGGATTCACACTACCAAGTCACATGGCTAAACAGAGCTGGAGCCAGGACTTCAAAACCAAGATCCCTCAGACCGTGGGGTCCTACTGTTCTTCTCCAGTTCCACCTCTCACCTCTCTTCCCCCATAGACCAACAATGTGGAAAAGGCCCAAAACAGGAGGAAAATTTCCTTTTGAGCTTCTATTAAGGGTAACTAGACAAAGGTGAAAGGCAGAAATGAGGGTGGGTGCTCAGGGGATTTGTTGAGCTTTTAATTGGTTCAAGATGTAGACCCTCCCTTTGAGAAGAAAATATATTAGCCAACTTGGCCTGGCAAAGTAAAATATTTTTGAGTAAGAAAACTTTCCTTTTAACAAATCCCAATCTAAAAGCTATAAAATTATAGGAACTAAAATGAAACTGCACAATGGTCGTCTTTGTACTAATCAAAGGTGCCGACAGCTAAAACCTTACACATATTTTCGCAAGCTCTTTTCTTAAGTTCAGATAAAAACATATCCACTTTCTATATTATGTAAGAAAATCAAGCCGGGCACTGGTGGCTCACACCTGTAATCCTAGCTACTTAGGATGCTGAGATATGAAGATCACCGCTTGAAGGTAGTCCCTGAGACTATTTTTTTTTTCTTTTTTTGATCATGGGGCTTGAACTCAGGGACTAGGCACTGTCCTTGAGCTCTTTTGCTGAAGGCTAGCACCCTATCACTTTGAGCCACAGCTCCATGTCTGTTTTTTGAATGACTAATTGGAGATGAGTCTCATGGTAAACAGGACTCTCAACTTTCACACAGAGAGACCAAAGGAGGATATTCTCTGGAGAGGATCACCAGGGTTCAATAGCTATGTGCATATTATCACATAAAATGATGCTTTTTAGCCGGGCGCTGGTGGCTCACGCCTGTAATCCTAGCTACTCAGGAGGCTGAGATCTGAGGATCGTGGTTCAAAGCTAGCCCGGGCAGGAGAGACTGTGAGACTCCTATCTCCAATAAACCACCAGAAAACCAGAAGTGGCGCTGTAGCTCAAATGGTAGAGCGCTCGCCATGAGCTGAAGAGCTGAGGGACAGCGCCCAGGCCCAGAGTTCAAGCCCCACGACCGACAAAAACAAAAAATGATGTTTATTGAAATGCACTCCAAGAAATGAAAACAAGAGTTTTTTTTATTGTACTGTTTGTGGTTCTGCTTTTCTGTTTTTTAATTTTCCCCTTTTGTTGTTGTTTTTGGTTTCTGTACCCTTTGACTTGTATGTAAGTTTAACTGATTTGGGGAGGGAAGGGGAGAAGCACAGAAACAGTGAGGCAAAAAGTGATCTAGTTCAGCAGTGATACTCACTAGACTATGTGGGAAATGAACTAGCCAACTTGGGAACGTGGAGTCAGGAGGAAAAACACTAGGAGAAAACAAGGGGGGGTAACACTGTTCAAAAAGAAATGTACTCATTACCTGGCATATAACTGTAACGCCTCTGCACATCACCTTTACAATAAAAACAAAAAACAAGAGTCTCACAGGGACTTTTTTTGCCTGGGCTGGCTTTGAACCTCGATCCTCAGATCTCAGTCTCCTGAGTAGCTAGGATTATAGGTGTGAGCCACTGGCACCCAGCTATGAGACTCTTATCTCCAATTAACCACCAGAAAAACCTGAAGAGGCATTGTAGCTCAAAGTGGTAGAGCACTATCCTTGAATGAAAAAGCCCAGGCCCTGAGTTCAAGCCTCATGACTGACAAAAAAAAAGAAAAAGAAAAAAGAAAAGAAAATCAGACTGTGTTATTACCACCCACTATAGCATATTCAACAGCTGTGTGATATTGTATTCTATTCTCCTAATATTAGATATTTAGGAGTTTTAAAGTTTTGTTCCTCCTAAGATTAACAAATTCTTGTTCAATTTCATCCTTATCTAGATTTTTTTCCTTTTTCTTTGTTTTTCTTTGTGTGTGTGTCGGGGGGGGGTGGACTGAGAGCCTGGGGGCTGTCCCTGTCCACTTGTGGCTTTTTTTTTGGTCATTAAATGGAGATGAGAGTCTCATGGATTTTTCTGTCCAGGCTAACTTTGAACCACAACCCTCAGATCTCAGCCTCTTGAATAGCTAGGAATATAGATATGAGCTGCTGGTGTCCATCTCTTGTGTAGCATCTTAATGTGAAATTGACAAACCAGAAGGTATTTTCCCTACTGCTCTCCAAAAAGATTTTAGCCATTAATTCTCAGTGTTTGAGACACACTGTCCCCTCAGTGTGTGTGTGTGCGCACGCGTGCATGCGTACACACACACACACACACACACAGAGAAACACACAGAGCATAGTTATTCCTGGCAATATTCTCTCATTAGGAAAAATAAAGGCTGACAATTTGATACATGAAATACTATCTCATTATTGTTTTATTTAGTATTCTTTAATTATTAATCGGGGTCAACAGGTTTTCATGTGCCTATTAGCCATTTTTTTTCCAGCATTGTGAATGACACTCATATCCTTTGTCCATCTTTCTACTGGATGTTCTTTTTAACACAGCTGACTTAGGAGAGTAAGTTTCAGCCCTGGCATGTTAGAATCACCTGGATTATAACCATGGAAGGACAAAGGGAATGTGGAAAGGAGGAGGAAGAGAGCTTGAGCCCAGGGCAGCTATTTACCTTTGTGCTTCTAACATGAGCCATGGCCGAGAACCACTGTTACAAATTCAATTTCTCCCCCCGTCTGGTTTCAGCTGCTTTCATAGATGGATCAAGTTTTTGACACCCAGGTTTCTCTAGTGAAAAATGGGCAGCAGATCCATGCAGCCACACAGTATTCCCTCCCAAGCTCTGCAAGTGACATGGCTGAGGCCTTCTGGGAAGAGGGCGGGGCGGCTGCTCTGGTCAGGATCTCTGCCAGGTAGGTGGTTAGAAGAGAAAGCATCGTGTTCATGCAATGGGACGGGATGTCCCTTCAGACAGCAGAGCCCCAGTAGAGGAGGACAAAGCAAGATTTAGGAAGGTTTACTTGCCGTAGCACCCACCTTCAGACACACTGACCCCTTCTAAGGCTCCAGGCACAAGGTTAGTAGCTTGTCTGAGTTGTCCATCCCCCAGACTGAGAAGAGTTTGGGCCCAAGGAATGTCCTCATTCAGGGGAAGCCACCAACCCCCACCCCTCCTTTCCCCTGAGGCCTGCTCCCCTGTGTCCCCCCTCCCACCCACCCCAAGACTAATCACTGCACAGCCTCCCTCAATTCCAGTCTTTTCAAGTGACATTGTCAAAGTTTACTTCAAACCCAAAGGTCTTGTGCTTCTTTTCTCTCCACCTCTTCTCCTCCCTCATGCCAAGCTCAGAGGGCAGGACTGGGCACAGGATGGCAGGAAAGGATCTTTCTGGTGACTCAGTCAGGAAGGTCCCTAGAAATCCTAACTGGATCTGTGCTATTCCAAGTTGGGAAGTGCTGTGCATTATGGAGACAGCTAATGCTGGTCATAGAGGGCTAGGGGGTGGAGCCTGAATCCCTGTTCGCTGGGGTGCCAGCTCAGTTTCCTCATCTGGAAAACGGTGATAGTAGTGCAGAGAGATTGGGGTTACTGAGGGGCTAAAAAGCAGTGTGTGGCTCATTGTAGACTCAGGGCTTTGGGCCAGCCCATGCTCTATCCTTCCCCTCCAGTCCAATGCTGGGGTACTTATGTATTTATTTGTCAGTCATAAGGCTTGAACTCAGGAGGTCCTGAATGCTGTCCCTGAGCTTTTGTGCTCAAAGCTAATACTCTACCACTTTGAGCCACCGTGTCACTTTTGGTTTTCTGGTGGTTAATTGGAGATAAGAGTCTCCCAGACATTCCTGTCTAGGCTGGCTTTGAACCACAATCCTCAGCTCTCAGCCTTCATAGTAGCTAAGATTATAGGTATGAGCCACCAGTGCCTGGCTCTATTTACTTATTTATCTATTTAGATGTTTAGCATGCATTTATTTTTAACTGGTAGTGTGGTTTGAACTCAGGGCCTTGAACTCTGCTTGGCTTGCTCACTCAGCTGGTGTTCTACCACATGAGCCATGCTTCCAGCCTCAGCTTTTATTGTTTATTTTGGTGCAGGGATCTCTTAGACTTTCCTGCCGAGGCTGGCTTTAAGTCTTAATTTCTGATCTAGATCTCAGCTTCCTAAATACCTAGGATTATAGCAATTAGTGCCTAATATCTATCTATCTATCTATCTATCTATCTATCTATCTATCTATCTATCTATCTATCTATCTATCTATCTATCGAGGATCTCTATGTATCATTCAGTTTGGTTCTATAGTTGAGCTTCTCCTAACTTGTAGTACTAACATTATAGGTGTTCATATCATACCTGGCTTTCCATCTATTCCCCCCACCCCCTTTTTCATCTTTAGTCATCCCCTACACATTCTACTTCCCAAGGACTCCAGAGGCAACTCAAGACTGAATGGCCTCTCAGCCTCCAGTGCTGAGTCCCTGCACCCACCTTCACCCAGCCTCCCAGCAGCATATCTCACATGCCCACTGCCAACCCCACCCCCATTCCTGCTCCCACAGCCTTTGTGCTTTCCTGCTCCAACTTAACTTTAAATGTACTATGTTTTTGAGCATGTATTTTGATTCAGGTCTCACAATTTGTCTCTGTTGCTTTATTAAGATTGCTCAAGGATCTTGGGTGCTGAAGGCTCATACCTGTAATCCTAGCTACTCCAGAGGCTGAGATCTGGGGATCGGGTTGGAAGCCAGCCTGGGCAAGAAAGTCTGGGAAACTCTTGTCTCCAATTAACAACTTAAAAACCAAAAGTGGTGCTGTAGTTCAAATTGGTAGAGTGCTAGCCTTGAGCACAAAAGCTCAGGGATAGTGCCCAGGCCCTGAGTTCAAGTCCCACGACCAACAAAATACATACATACATGCATGCATGCATACATACATACATACATGAAATTGTTCAAGGAAGCCTTTTTTATTATTCTGTGTTACAGATGGGGGAAGCAGACCAACTCAGTGGAGGTTGCTCAAAGTCAAGGGTATTAGGAAGCCTGTCTGGGGGCTCTGACTTGAGGTACCTGGACAACCTGCCCAAAGTCTCCTCCTATCTTGGAACTGGACTTAACCACACAAAATGTCTCATATCATGAAGTAGTTTCTTCCTGTGAAACAGGGAATAACACACACACACACACATCTAAATATACATAAACACTGTCTTCAATTGTATCCCTAGCTTTTTTGGATAGAGTAATCCTCAGCCTTTGACCAGTGTCTCAAAGGCAGTTACCCGCTTCTGTTCCGCAGAAGGCTGGTGATGTGCACCCCAGGTCCCTTCCACTCAATAGAGACTATCCACCACACACACTCGAGTGCTTTTCCAGCACTGCTGTAAACAACTGGGGGGATTTCATCTAAACTGATGCTAAGTGGATCAATCCTTGGAGGAAATTTGTATCAATTTTCACATCACTTGGTTACGGTCCAGGGAGGACCATGTCTATTAAAGACGCTCATGGCTGCCTGTAGGAACAATTCTCCCCCCAGGCTACCCAGCACGGTTAGTGCTACCCCGGGGAATGGAAAGAGGGATGCCTAGCCTCAGGCGGCTCAGTTCAAAGCATGCAGAAAGAGGGTCTCCCTCTTCAGCTGCCATGGGGAGTTCTGCAGAGCCTGGGCCAGCAGGAAATGTGGGATGGCCTGAAACTGCGTCTCTAACCTGCTTTCCAGGGTGGACCAAGATTGATCCCAGGAGGGAGAAAGGGAGGGAAGGAGAGGGGAAGGGAAGGGAAAGGAGGGGAGGGAGAGAAGTGCAGGGCTGGGAAGGGAAGGATGCAGAGGCCCTTGGTCAGGAGACCAAGGCAAAGAACAGCTGAGGCCTATCATCTGCCTCTCAGACCTGTCCTTGTCCTTAGCTTCCAGTCATGGGTGTACAGGGCTCTGCTTGCCCATGGGAGATGAAAGGCTTCAGTGCACGCACCCTGTTCTCCAGGCCCTCAGGCCACTGGTCACCCAAGATGGATTCCAGTCCCAGAAGGTTCCTTACAGTCAATGACTAAAAGACCTTCCTTCACTCCCCTGCCTCAGTTTCTTCTTCTGGAAAGCAACTGGATTGGATGGGAATGGGGTTTTTGAGGCTCTTCTAACTCCTAAAGACTCTGCTCCCTCCACCCTCATAAACAATCTCTTGAGATGTCTACCATGGTGGAGGGTAGAACTGGTCTGGGCCAAGAAGAAGAGCCAAGGTTAGCAGCAGGCTGGAAGGCGGGTGACCGGGGAACAAGGCTACCTCTCTAGCTACTCCCTCAGCCCTGGCCTCCAGGAGCAGAGAGCTTGCTGGCGAAACCACAGCACGCCTCAATGGGAATCCCCTCACTACCTGTCTGGGTGCGTGGGTTTGCAGAAATATGTGTGCCAGAGGATGAAGGAAAGAACAGGAAGGAACGTGCAGGCAGGACCGGAAAATCCAGCTGGGCAGGTGACAGCCTCGGCTAGCTGTCCCTAACGCTAAAGGCTGAGTTTGGCTTGGCTCTACCCAGTCATGTTTGACTGCTACTATGAGGAAGTCCAGCTGGCAGAAGTAACTGCCATAGGCTTCGAGTTCTTGCATAGAAAGTCTGGTGGCTTTTCGCTTTAGGTCCACAAAAGTGTGCTCTGAAGACTGTGAAAATGAGATTATTTTCCATTTCATTTCACTTTCCTATAGATTTTCTTCAATGTGTTCAACAATCTTTGTTTGTTTAGTGCCAGTACTGGAACTCAAGCTCAGGGCCTTGTGCTCTTGCTTGGTTTTTTCACTCAAGGCTGGTATTCTACCACTTGAGCCATAGCTCTACCTCTGGTTTATTGCTGGTTAATTGGAGCTAAGATTCTTGTGCACAAACCTGCCCAAGCAGGTTTCTAACTTCAGTCCTCAGATCTCAGCCTCCTGAGTAGTTAGGATTATAGGTATGAGCTATTGGTGCTGGTCTATAGAGAAAATTTGACTCAAGTCTTTCTGAGGCCCTGCTTTCTGGAAATGACTCTAAGATACAAAGCCCTCTACCCTCCAGGGCTGGAACCTATCACAGTTATAGACCAGGCCCCATTAGCCAAGTGTGCAGGACACTACCTTGGTCCAGAGTAACAGCAGAAGCATTCAAAGTTGTGGCTGGGGGGAGAGGGAGAGGGCTGGCAGCAGGTTCTAGTTCTGCACTGTGGTGCCATTTGTGTTGCTGACTCTGACGGTGCCCCTCTCAAATTGGGTAATGCACAGTGTATGTAGCCATGGGGGGGCGGTGAGAGGGAGGGTTGTCATTTGTTCTTTCATTTATTATTCAGGACATGGTGGCTTGGCAAGCTTGAAAACTTCCTGAGCTACCTGTTCAGGTAACTTCTCTCGTAATTGCCTGCTGCTTGCCATCTGAGTTTGATTCAAGACTTTGGTCAGTGATAGTTGAGCAATAGGCCCAGGGAAGGGTGCTGGGTTGTTGACAGGTAGCTCCCAAAGTGTGCTCTGTGCCCATAGGAAGCAATCTGTGGGGACTTCCCTGGGGGGACTCTGAGCCCTGCAGGGAACTGAAGCTGAGTGAGACCTAGGCTCTTTCACCTGTGGACCATACAGCACCTTCCCTAGGCAGGGGTCTCTGAAAGGAGAGCTGGACAGCCCCCAGTAGCTGTGCCTCAGCATGCATTCACAGCCTTGCATGCACACACACACATGCACACACACACGCACACACACATGTCCCTGAACTTCTGTGTCCTCTGATACCTCTCTGGCTCTGAGCCCACACAGCAGCAGCTGGCGCAGCGTGAGGTCAACTTGAGTAAGATGCCAGGCTTGAGGGTCTTACCTGCAGCATGGAGATAAAGACAGGAGACATGTTGAGAAGGTTCTGCAGAGACAGCAGTGAGAGGTAGTATAGGCGCATGGAGCAGAGTGGGGGCCTCTGGCTTTCAATCTATCTATGAGAGACTCTGGGGAAGGTGTTTAAGCACCCTGTGCCTCAGGATTGGTTGTTTTGTTTGTGAAATAGGATCTATGTAGTTCAGGCTGGCTTTGAACTCAGAATCCTCCTGCCTGGCTCAGTGCCCTCCCTAGTGCTGGGACTACAGGTGTGACCATTATGTCCATGTGAGTTTGTGCCTTGATTGTTATTCTTATCATCTGTAAAGTGACAAAAGAATAATGTCACCTGCTTGACTTGAATGAGCTCCCCCAGAGCCCTGCTTGGCACTTACTAGTACTGGAGAAGATTTAGTGATAAATTGTATATTGTTTATTCAGGAAGTCACCACAAAACTATCAAACCAAACCAAACCTGATCTGGCTCTTCTCACCGGCCTGGTGTCCTCCAGGAGCCTGAGCTCGTGAGTGGAGTGGGAGCAGAGGGGGCGTTTGACACAAGTGTGTCCATTCCTGTATCTGCAGCTGCTGGTTGTTCTCGCTGTGCTTTTTTTTTTAAAACCCTGCTTTTTGGAGACATGTGGCACAAAATCCCTTGGGAAAGAGATGAAAGCTGCGGATGCTCCCGGGAAAGGTACTGGGACACACACACTCACAATGCAGTTTCAGGCAGTCCTGAGAGCCAGGGCAAAGAAGGCCTGCTTTGGATGGTGTGTGTGATGGGTGTCACTTATTGATTTTATCCTGCTGGAACAAAAGCTGGCCCTCCTCCTCCCCTGACCAGGGGGCGGGGCCAGCTCCCCCTGCCCCGCCTCGGCCCCTGGCTGGGTGCCCACTCCAAGCCACCGCCTTGGTGAGGTGATGAATGCAGCACCTGTTCAGCATTTGAAGCAGAAAGAAAGAAAGGAAGAAAGAAAAAAAGAGAGAGACAAAAGGGGGAAAGGAGGAAGAAAGGTTGGGATGTTGATGGAAAAAACAAGATTCAACTTTAAAAATATAATCAGCCATAATGAATTAGCCTCTGAACTAAGGGCCTTAGTTCACAAAACTCTTCTCTGCTAAGCTGGGCTGTTACTGGTGACCCTGGGTTCACTCTGAGCCCAGTAACCCAGGAGTTGTCCAAACTCTAAGGCAAGAGAGAGTCACGATGGCCTGGCGCCTGGCAGATGAGAGCGTGCAGGGGAGACTGTGTGGCTTGTTCACAAGATGGAGGCCTCCCACTTAATGTTAGGGTGATTTCAGAATTTTCGTTCATGACCTTGGAAGGAAGATGACCTCAGTCTCTGTTAGCTTGGAGTCAGGGATGTGCTTGGCACTGATGTTGTGGGCCATCTTTCCCCCAGGTTTATCAGGTGCCTCTGAACATGAGAAGTACCCTAGGCACTGGGATACAGCAGAGGCCCCTGTCCTAAGGAAGTTTACAGTCTTGGTAAGAGCACAGAGAACACAAAACAAACAAGGACTACAAGCAAAATGCAGCAGGCAGGGCCTAGAGAGGGCTGGGCCGCTGTCTGGCCAGAAGGAAAGAGCAAGGAGGCTGGGCGGGAAGGAGAGCCATCCATCAGGTGGCCAGGCTTGCTTTCCCGGACAGTCTAACAGTGGTGATGACACACAGAGCTAGACTTCCTCAGAAGGGGCTCCCTTAGTCCCACTGGTGTCTGCATTCTTATAGACGCTATTATCAGAGGGGACAGAGGGACAAGCTTAATGACATCAGGAGACAGACAAAACAAAGATACAGAGCGTTCTATAAGACAACTGGACTGATAGCTCCAAAAATGACCATTGTAATATAACAGGAGGAGGGAGGAGAGAACTGTTCTAGAAAAGAATCATATAGCTAATGGGGGTATATATTCCTCATTGAGCATGGGTGGATTTGAACAGGCAATCTTAGGAGTACTTGTTATAGACTTTGCTTATAGACATGCTAGAGTCTTGTTTAGAAAGTATGACCTTTTTAAGGTATGAGAGTGGTGTTGAGGTCAGGTTGGAGAGAATGTCCTTTTATTTTAAATATGATATTTGCATAAAAGGGGTGATATGTGTTGATGTCCAGGATTTATTCTAAGAAATTCAGCGGAGTAAATCAAGAAATGATTTAAAGTTTAGAATGACTTAACACAGGAGTAAAAGAAGCCCGAGGAGACAGGGCAGCTGTCCTAGGTTGAGCAGACTCTGACTGCTTGGCCAACCCTGAATATGTACTTTCTGAGTATTCTAAAGGGAATGTGGTCCAGCATAAGAAAACAGTAGGTACCTAATCTAAGTTGGGTAGCTATATGGATGGGGTCTTTGTTAGGATTCAACCTAGAACAGGCTCTGGTTGATCTGCTATCCCATATATTTACATCTGTCTGCCTTTAAGCCCACCATGAGACAATTCAAGACAGGTCTATCATAGGACAATTAAAAATTCAGACATGGAGGAGTGGTGGTACTTGCCTGTAAGCCTAGGTAGACGGATTTTGATTTCCAGGCCAACCTGAAGTATATAGTGAGACAAGGAAGGAAGGAAGGAAGGAAGAAAGAAAGAAAAAGAAAGGAGGGAGGGATGGAAGGAGGGAAAGGAGGGAGGCAGGCAGGGAAGGAAGGAGGAAGGAAGAAGAGATGAGTGGGCAGGAGGGAAGGAAATAAAGAAGGAAAGGAAGGGAAGGGAGGAAGGAAGGAAGGACAAAGAAGGGGAATAAAAGCTCATACCTATAATCCCAGCTACTCAGGAGGCTGAGATCTGAGGACCATGGTTTGAAGCCAACCCAGGCAGGGATGTCTGTGAGAGTCTTTAATAAACTACCTCAAGTGCTCGCTTTGGCAGCACATATACTAAAATTGGAACGATACAGAGAAGATTAGCATGTCCCCTGTGCAAGGATGATACGCAAATTCCTGAAGCGTTCCATATTTTTAAAAATTAATCCCCCCAAAAATCTTCAAAGAAACAACTGCTTAATAATAAGTGGGCTAAAGACAAAGAGAAACTTCTCTGAAGAGGAAAGAAGGATGGCCAATAGACACATGAAGAAATGCTCAACCTCCCTAGCCATAAAAGAAATGCAAATCAAAACAACATTGAGATACCACCTCACCCTAGTTAGAATGGCTATAATCAAGAACTCTAATACCAACAGATGCTGGAGGGGATGTGGACAGAAGGGAACTTACTGCATTGTTGGTGGGAGTGTAAACTTGTTCAACCATTTTGGAAAGTTGTATGGAGGTTCCTCAAAAGACTCCACATAGGGCCCCCCTATGACCCAGCAATCCCACTTTTTTGGGGGGCATTTACCCAAATGATCACAAACAAGGCCACACTAAAGCTACCAGCATGACTATGTTTATTGCAGCCTTCTTTACCATAGCTAAGATATGGAACCAACCCAGATGCCCCTCAGTAGATGAATGGATCAAGAAAATGTGGTATATATACACAATGGAATTCTATGCCTCCATCAGAAAGAATGACATTGCCCCATTTGTTAGGAAATGGAAAGACTTGGAAAAAATTATATTAAGTAAAATAAGCCAGGCCCAAAGAAACATAGGGCCCATAGTTTCCCTTATTTGCAATAACTAGTATATGTATGAGTCAAGCAGAAAAGGTCAGATAAGTTGATGTTAGGGAAATGAACCCTAAGATATATACTCAAATGTTTCTAACACATTTATAAGATGATTTCTTTGTTGCTTTGTATGCCCCTCCCCCACAGTAAAACCCCTGTATTTGATGTTGGTATAATTTGTGGAGGGGAAGGGAAAAATCAAATCATTTAAATAGGGATACAGGTGGACCCATTGCAACAATGAGACGTACAAGTCATTATGTTGAAAACAAACTTTACAACTTTGGTGGGGGCGGGAGGAGGGTTGGGGGACTGGGGGGAGGATGGGAAAGGATGGGAAGGGGAAACAAAGGAGGAGGCTACAATGTTTGATAAGAAATGCACTCATTATCTTGCCCATGTAATTGTAACCCCTCTGTCCAGTATTTTCACAATAAAAAAAAGAATTGTGAAACACACACAGCTTTAAAATAAATAAATAAATAAACGATCTCAAATCCAGAAGAGGGGCTATGGCTCAAGTTGTAGAGTACTAGCTTTGAGGAAGAAAAGCTCGGGGTCAGCACCCAGGCCCTGAGTTCAAGCCCTGAGTACCAGCACCTTTAAAAGGAAGCGATGAAAGGTGGTCAAGGGTCACCTTTTGTTTTGATTTGTTTTTTTCTTGTTAGTTGTGGGATGAGCCAGTGTTGAGCCACCAGTGCCTGGCTAGGGAATGACGATTTATGGAAGTGTTTAGGAGGCCCTCTGAGGTCTCCATGGATACTCTGTCTCCCCAATCATAAATACTGCTGTCTCCCCAATCCAGAAACCTCAGTTTCTCCTACATGACCACATGATGGGGTTTGATTACTTCTTAGTCTCACAGTTTTGGGTCAAGATGAGATTCTTACAATCACCTGATCTCACTTTGGGCCTGTTGGTTCCTTGTATCCTCATCCGGACAGGTGCTGAGCCTGAGACACCCTTATATTCTCCAAAGCTTCCAGGTCAAGATATGCTGCAGGTGCTTAGTAAGAACTTGTGTCCTAATGATAAAGCCTGCCTTGGCTGAGCTCTTACCATGGACAAGTGTGTCACATCTCCTAACATTGGTAGCCTTGCAGGTTTGCACAGTAAAACATAATCTCAGCCAGACTTGGTAGCCCATGCCTATAATCCAACTATTGAGAAATGGAGTCAAAAGGATCTTGAGTTCAAGGCCAGCCCAGGACAAAGACTCGAGCTCAAAAATACAACAAAAACAAACAAAAGGGTTGAGGGCATAGCTCAAGTGGTAGACACTTTCAAAACAAAGCAATCCACCAAAATAGATGACAGGTGTTGGTATGAGAAGTTGGAGCCGTGGGGCATGCTGAGGACAGGGCCCTGGGAATGGATTATTGCCCTTTAAAAGAGTTCCAAGGCCAGGTTCCCCTTCCCGTACTCAGCAAGAAGATGAGGAAGAAGGCAGTGATCAGGAAGGGCCTGCCACTCACATCAAAGCTGCTGGCTTCTTTTCTCCAACTTTCTGGTCTTCAGAACTGTGAGCAACAAATTCCTGTTGTCAGATCACTCTTGATGGACTAAGACAGTGACATACCTCGCTTGTCTCTCCAGAGAAAGTCGTTTGTTATTTTTTCTCTATTTCCTACCTCTGCTCATACTGTGGTGTTCCAGTCACAAAGTGGATTCACAGTCTTACTACCCCGTTCCTGCTTCACTTCCTGTACTATCACTTGGCCATGCTAGTGGCCCCTGTAGCCTCAGGACTGTTTGTGTCCTAGGGCTGGGGTGGGCTGCAAATAGGACTAAGGAAGCCTTGAGCCATCAGGGCCTGGGGGTAACTCAACAGGCAAACCCAGTCCCACTTAGACTCTTCCAACCAGGCCCATGTTGAAATGATTATTTATAACAATAGCTCACATCCTTTCTTCCACAACCCTTCAGAAGCTCATTATAGATCCAGATTGGCAAGTGTTGCCTTTCATGGAGGACTCTTTTTCCAGAGGTCACCCTGGGAGGTATGTCCGAGGGTGCCAGTCACTCCTACTCAGCCTGGGGGTGGGCAGTTTGGGCTTTTTGTCAGTCATTAGGGACAGAGACCTTCCCTCAGGGTCCCACCGGCCCCTGCAGTTCACACTGCTGGTCTTTGCTCCTCTCTGTTACTGGCGCCCAAATGCTGTTCCTTTCCCCCATGGTGGAGGCTGACGTTAGATAAATACCAGCTGTCCTGGGTGAGTTCTGCCCAGATTTTCCACTCCCGAATGCATCCTTTCAACAGGTGTCTGGTGACACAGGACCATGAGGCCCTGTCTGCTTCACAGATGTTAGGCTCTAGCCACAAAACCAGAAAAACCTGGGGTGGGATGAAAAAAAAAAAAAGTGTCCAGATTTCACTGAAAATGGAGCTTTCCAGGGTTGCTGACTAAGGTGTTTTCTTTCCAAACGTCTGAAGCAGTAAACAGATTGTAAATTAGGAGGGGGTTACAAGATAGTAGCTGAGGGGAGCAAGGCCTCCTGTCTTCGCCGGCAGGACACAGGACATTGGTGGCCCAGGAAGCTGATTAGGACAGAGGGAGGGTGGGGGAAGGGGAAAGGAGATGAAGGAGGCATGGATGCGACGCTAAGACCAGTGTTAGGTTGGCTCCTCATTGAGCCAACATTTTATTCTAGCAGGAGGTGGAATGCAGGGCCTAGCCTCTCTTTTAAACCAGTAGATTAATGATTTCCACCCAGATCAAAGTCCGAGTTCTCAAGGCAACTTGGCAAAAAGGAAAGCAAAGAGCTGGGTGCTGGTGGTGCTTACCTGTAATCCTAGCCACTCAGGAGGCTGCGATCTCAGAAATGTGATTTGAAACCAGCCTGGGCAGGAAAGACCATGACACTTACCTCCAATTAACTACCAAAAAAAACTGGAAGTGGAGTTCTGGATAGAGTGCTAAGGGACAGTGCCAAGGCCCTGAGTTCAAGCCCCAATACCAGCGCGCGCGCACGCACACACACGTCAGCAAATTGCAGGCCTGCTCAAGCACCCTATGTGATATTTCTTTTTTTTTTTTTTTGTCGGTCGTGGGGCTTGAACTCTGGGCCTGGGCGCTGTCCCTCAGCTCTTCAGCCCAAGGCGAGCGCTCTACCACTTGAGCTACAGCACCACTTCCGGTTTTCTGGTGGTTTATTGGAGATAGGAGTCTCATGGTCTTTCCTGCCCGGGCTGGCTTTGAACCCCGATCCTCAGATCTCAGCCTCCTGAGTAGCTAGGATTACAGGCGTGAGCCACCAGCTGTGATATTTCTTATAAGCATAATGCAAGGAGGAAATAGTTCTTGGGAATGCTTCTCTCTGAGTAGAAATGCTGACTGCACAGAAATGTCTCTCTTGGCTTCTACCCATGGCTTGAATTGGTAAAAGGGAGCCCTCCTGTGGCTTTGCCATCCTGCTGGCTTTGTTAGGGTTCAGGACCACAGCAGCAGGAGCAGCTTCCTTTTTCCTCTCTCCAATCACCCCAACAATGCCTATACCCCTGCCAGCTCAGATAGGGAAAACCGTGTTTGGCTAACGGAGAAACGGAATGAGATCAATAGGATGCTGGAAGCGGATGGCTGGCTGGGCACCAACCACAGTGACTGTGCATCAGCCTTGGGGACCCTTGGCGCATCAGTTGTAGTTTAATGGCTCTGTTGGGATGTCGTGGCATCCTCTTTTGTGTGTGTGTGTGGGCCAGGGTGGGGGTGGCTCAAGGTGAATGTGGTCTCTGATCCCTGAGCCCCTGTGAGCCATGCTCAGGCCTGCTCAGACACTGAGTGGTGCCCTCTGGCCTGTGGCCATGCACACAGGGCCCTCTTTGTGGCCTGGTCAGGATGGCTTCCAAGGAGCCCATAGGGTAGACAGCAGGCACAACATAGTGCCAGGCAATGTTCTAGAAGTTTAAAGACTTTGTTGGGTGGTAGTGAAGGATTTTTTCCCAATAAGAGAGTATTCTGTTGGCATTGTGGAAGGTTAGATTGGGAGGATAAAGGTAGAGGAAGATCATATGGAGGCTATGACCACAGAGGAGAGGTAGAAGGCCTACAGCAAGGAAGTGGGATTTAGAAGGATAAGGGATAGCACTAGAGGTCCAAGAAAGAGAGGAGAAGATGGGGCATTGGGTAAGAATAAAGGTGGGTGTGGCCAATGGAAAGAGGACCTGTCAAAGGTCAGAGGTGGGGCAGGGGCATACAAGAAGGTTGTGGTACTCGTGTCTTGTGGTGCCCTCTGGAGTGTGTGCGTGTGTGCGTGGGGGGGGGGCAGCGGTAGAGGGGCGGGTGGAGTTGCTGCTAGGCCAGCAGAAGAGTGTTGTAGCTCAGGAAGAGGAGGCTGGCAGGCTGCTTTGAGGTAGATGTGGAGAAAATACTGTGTCAGAGAGAACAACCTTTTTTTTCTGAGATGGATGTAGGACAGAGACAGGGTATCTTTTGGGCTTTGGCAACCCAAGTCACTAATCTCAACACGCAGTAAAGTGGAAGAGGATCCTGAGATAAGCCTGACCTAGAGGGCCAAAGGAGTGAAGGTTACAGCTCACACTGCCTTTTAGGGTTTCAACAAGGTGACCACCATTTTCTACCCTTACTCCTGACAGCGGAAGAACTGTAGCCATAGCTCAGTGGTTGAATGCTTGCCCCAGCAAGTCCTGGCCTCAGGTTATAGATGTGTAATGTGCAAATCGGTTTATGCTTCAGTTTCCTCAGCTATGAGAATGGAATCATCTTTGGCTCTTAATTTTTTTGTAGCCATGGAATCCCTTTATCTCACAGAATCTTCTGAAGTTGCTGTTCTGCCGCCTATGTGCCAAGTGTGGCGCTGCAGGGACGCCTCCTGCCCTGGGAGTGGTTTGGAAAGCATTTGGTCAGCTTATGCTCCAGCCCTCAAAGTCTCTGGTTCTTTAAGGTTTCTTCCTTAGTGATTTTTGGTTTAGGGTGCTGGAGACTGAACCCAGGGTATTGTGCAGGCTAAATATTCACTCTACTTCAAGCCACACACCCCAACTCCCACCTTACATTTTTGATTCTAAAGATTCCCATTCCTCATTACCTGGAGAATCTAACAGGTTTTAGGCAAGAGACAGCCTAGATCTTTTGGCTGGCTAATGGCAGAGCTGTATCTAACACACAATTCTTGGTGTTCCTTTTACCTTAACTCGACTTCTACCCATGATTATCTTAGCAATGTTCTATCAAGATCTCTGAAAAACCCTGTCCTGTTCTCAACATGTTCTTTTCCTCCTTGGAAAAGCATCAGGAAGCACTAGATCTACTCTGGGGCATTGCATCTTGAGACAATGGTTCTGACATGCATTTCTCTGGATGTGACCTTTTTCAGTGGCATGGTTTATATAGGCTGAGAAGTGGGAGATATGAGTCCCAGACTTCTAGTTCCCTCCATGGGATGTTCTCTATTTACTTAGTACCAGAATCCATCCAGTTGAAGATGGTCTCCAGGTCAGCTAGATATGATGCTACCACTAAGTTCTGGCTAATAGACTGTGAGTGGAAGTGTGTATGCCTCAAGGAAAGCCGAGTGCAAAAGAGAACTTTGTCACCCTTTCATCCATGATGGCCAGTGGTGGGGGTGGGGGAGCCACGGGGAGAGGTGTGGGAAAAGGGAAGGGTCCCTCGCTACCGTTTTCATTCTCTCCATCACTGGTTGTAAGAACATTAATACACCACTAATAAAAAGAATCCATTGCCAGTTTACCCTTCCATTGCTATAACACACCTCAATTCTAGAGAAATTAAAATGTGACAAAAGGATGACTCTTATTACACAAAGTGCAGTATTTTTATTCCCCACAGCTAAGCCTAATCTTGATTCAAAAAATATGGAGGAAGGAAAAGATGACAAGTTCTAAATAAAAATCATAATCATGTAGAGGACAGGAGTTTCTATCAGAAATCTCATAAAGAGTAGTGACACACTGGTCTTCAGCAAATTTTCCCCTCTGCCTCACTTTGGATAAGGCTGGGGTGTTAATGGCTTGCTGGCTGTTTGGATTTGGCCACAGCATGGGGTGAGACCTCTGGTGTGTGCTCTGATTTTAGAGTAGGACGGACACAGCTGACCGCTACATCAGTGTGAGGGTTGGTCAATTGGGACTCCTGCTCCTGGCATCTTCCCCTCTCCAACTCTGCAGGTTCTTCTTCCTTTCCTGTGGGACTCTGAGAAGGCATGGTAGCTGCTGCCAGAGCAGCTGATTACCAGAAACTGATAGTTGACTCTCTAGGATACCAGGGAGGTGCTCAAGGCCCCACCAGAAAGTCCCCTGTGAGTGTTCGAGGTGGCTGCAGAGTATTTTTGGTCATCACTATTGAAACAGTGACTTTAACCTAGGACAGTCCAATAGTAGGGTCTGTTGTAATTAAAACAGCAAAGACCATTATGACATACAACAGGCAAGACTGGATTACTGAGAGGTGGTTATAAGAGGAGATACTTTGTAAGTCATTAGAATAGGGCCACCTGATTGTTTTCCACTAACAAGCTCTTGCATTGTTATTTGATGTTATTCTTTCTCTAGTCCCTGGGACATCACATAGATTTTGTTGCAGCTATGATCTACCACTTCTGACTGCTTGGGTGCCTTGCATCTCCTCTCATTTATTATTTGTTCATAAACTAGCTCTGGCTGTGTACCCTAGACTAGCCTTGAACTTTGGATCTTCCTGCCTCAACCTTCCAAATGTCAGATTCATGGGTGTGCACATCTTTTATTTGTCAGCTCTATGAAGTAGATAGTATTGTTCTTATTTGTTAGAGTGAATATAATTCAAGCTCAGAGACTAGCTTTTCTAACATAGTAATAAGCAGATTTGCTAAAGTTCTCCTGAAATCTTAAATTCTCTTCTACATTTCGGAAGAAGACATTCAGAATGTCTTCCTTGGATGAGAAAAGTCTGGGAAATGGTAGATGTCTGGATAAGCATCATGTCATGGTAGACTATGTGTACACTACACTCAGAGGAGTGTTGCTGTTGCTGTATACCCTGGCAACCAGGAGCCTGTTGGGTAGAGGGGCAAGAGCCCACTGGGGCACTCCTGTGCGGGATGAGGAGAGCTGCTATTGGCGGATGGCCTGTTCCTTTTGAAATTAGGATGGGGCTTTTGTCTGAAAAAAATTCTAAAAATTATTTTTAGAAATCTGTTCACCTTAATTTCATGCATACACTTCCTTGGAAGGGAAAAAAAATCCCTACAAATCCTTACTTAACCGCCAATAATCTGAAGACAATGTTACAATGAATCATGAGAATTCTTTGATGATTTCTTGGTAAACATATAAAAACAGCTCAGCTACTGAAAGCACTGATCTAATTCTTAAAGACCAGTTCTAAATTTTTCTGATTTCAAAAAGTACAAGTCCTATCAAATGATTTCCTTTGGAATTAAAATACATTAGTTACATTTTCCCTCAGATACCAAAATACAAAGACAACAGGCAAATTTCTTTTAAATTATTTTATTTTTGTGTAAGCTAAAAGGAAATTTACACACTGAAATCTCAAAAGACCTTGGGCATGCACATTAACCCTGTTAGAGGTTCTTCTACATGTCTCTCTTTTTTCCATAGGAATTTCCCCAAACATTTAAAACCCATAGTTTTCACTGTATATACAGCCTAAACCATAGCAATCTATGATTATGTCATTTTACACTGTGCAAAATCCTCAAAAAATAGTGGTACAATAGAACAAAAATCAGTACAAGAAAATTTCATTGTAAGACATTCATAAAACTTGGTCCTTCTTCAAATCAAACAGATTTAAAACAGACACAATCTCTTTGACCCCTCCAATCAAGTTCTGACAATGATCCATATCCGATAGCAAAAAGAGCCATCAATGAAGTAGCTAGCAAAAGGTCAAATAGCAATATGCCAGATTGAAAAGATTTAAAAAAGAGCCATAAAATGTTAACCAAAGCCAGATCTGAAACAAACCCATCACACACAAAATTAAAAAAAAAATAACCAGGGACTTTGGACCTTATTTATGATAGCAAAAGTAATCCAACATATGACATGGAAAAGTAAGAGGACATTCAATGCAACTGGAAAAGACTGAAGGGGATTTCAGACAGTGGAGATCTGAGTTTTTTAAATTTTTTTTTATTTCAAAAGTTTTGTAAGAAGGACACCACCAGTGTATTTCACAAAGACATAAATGTATACACCCCAGCAACACAAAAAGAATAAATCTTCAAAAATGTTCATCCCCGATTATTTACATTTTTCTAATATAAATTTAGGACTTCAGTATGTAAATAAAATATACATTACTATGTATACCTTTCTAGTGCGGCTTACCAACAAATCAGCTGAAGTTGAATTTTTTTTTTAAATCAGAGCAGGTATGCTTGTGATGGTATGGAAGGGAAAGAGGAGAGAAAAAGGATTTGAAACTGTCCAGTTCAGCCCGTGATCAGTCGGCCTGTTCTTGGGAGCTTGTGGAAGGTGTTAAGGTGGCAGGGAACATCAACACCTTGGCATGCATGAATGTCAGGTCAGGAAGGCTGGCAATCACCTTGACAGCTTCTTCACTCAAGTGTTCTTCTCTTTTTGGTTTCCTATGAACAGATGAAAAAAAGGCAAGTGTGTTAATGGGACTTTGCTGTAGGTTGGATGGGAGAAAGCCATTCTCAGGGTGGGGAGTTAGCAATCTTTGGTACTTAAGCAAAGACTGGTACTTCCTTTGGTGTATGTGCTTCTTGTGCCCCGTGCTGAATCTCTTATGAACAAAAACAAATGGGCTGCGTTTGTATTTTTGTTAGGGCTAGCACATACACACAGTCAGTCACATGTACAGCTCACCTTTGCTTACGGCTAGAAGTATCTGCCCAGGCATATAGCCGTGTAATGGCATTAAAGTTCTAATAACACTCTATCTAATTGGATTTTCCCCTACCCCTGTGAAACTTACCAAAATTATCTCCACACAAAACATGTGGCACAAGGTATTGGAAGTCATCTTAACCTCAGGCTTGCTTTATTCCCATGCGAAACTCCAGGAGAGGGAGCCCTCAGCCTGGATGGGATACAGGCAGGATCTTTGGTCTTTGAGATGACATCTATTTTACTACACTGACCCCCAGTGACCAGTTTGGGGCCTAACACGATATGCAAAATGCCTGCTAAGCCAGGTGGACGAGCTGTAGGAAATGCCAGTCAAATGTGACTCAAATGAGGTATGTAGAAAAAAGCAGGGAACTGGTGGCTCATGCCTGTAATCCTATCTATTCAGAAGGCTGAGATCTGAGGATCATAGTTCAAAGCCAGCCCAGGCAAGAAAGTCCACGAGACTATCTCCTATTAACCCCCAGAAAACTGGAAGTGGAGCTGTGGCTCAAACTGGTAGAGCACTAACGTTGAGCAAAAAGAGCTCAGGGACAGCACCCAGGCCCTGAGTTCAAGCCCCACAACCAAAAAACAAAGATAAAAAACAACAACAAAAGGGACGGAGGATATAAGCTAGCTGAGAAGGCACTGAGGACACACAGCTGGGAA
Source organism: Dipodomys ordii (assembly GCF_000151885.1). NCBI lineage: Eukaryota > Metazoa > Chordata > Mammalia > Rodentia > Heteromyidae > Dipodomys > Dipodomys ordii. The sequence goes on along the minus strand of NW_012267279.1, from coordinate 4,274,835 downwards.
TAAACTCTGGATTGAATATTGGTTTGTACAAAACGGGAACAACAGCGTCAGTGAAATAGGAATCCGGCCTGAATCTTTTATGAAATGAAAACTCAATGAAACCGACAGATATACATCATTGAGTAAACAAGTTTAATTCAGTATAGATTATATCTGATTTTTGTTTAAAAAATATAGGTAAGAATTTATCATGGAAAAGAGACTTGAAAAGAATGCACACCAAGGGAGTCACAGTGATTTAAATGTTAAGAACGTAAAACTTCAATTTTCTACCTTCTTACAATATGACTTTACTGCTTTTGTAATTTAAAAAAAATGCCTATTTGACACAATAACAAATGAGACTGTCTAGATGAATTTCCCCTTTTGTGGAGTACAGCTGGAATGGGCCTTACCAAAGAGACAGTGTGTAAAAATTAGTATAGGTTTGAAAAAGCACAGTGCAGCTAATGTTACATTTTAGAGGCACTACCTGGAGGCAATGTAAAGTTATACTTTTAAAATTCACATAATTTACATTTGTGCATTTGTAGTTATGAGATACATATGTCAGTCTTCATAGGTAAGAATCTAATTTTGATCTTTATTCTCACTGGTTAAAAAACAGGGCTGGGAAGGTGGCTCAGTGGTAGAGTGCTTTCCTTGCATGCATGAGGCCCTGGGTTCAATTCCTCAGCACCACATAAGCAAAAAAAGCTGGAAGTGGTGCTGTGGCTCAAGTGGTAGAGTGCTAGCTTTGAGCTGAAGAGCTGAGGGACAGCACCCAGGCTCAGAGTTCAGGCCCCAGGACTGACAAAAACAAACAAACAAAAACAAAACAAAGGGTGAGCCAATGCAACAGCGATACTCACAAGACACTATGTTAGAAATGTACTTTACAACTGGGGGGGAGTGGGAAAGTGGGAGAAAACAAGGGAAGGGGTAGCACTGTTTAACAGAAATGTAACCTCTTTGTACATCACCTTTACAATAAAATACAATATTATTTTAAAAAGAAATTGTTTCTAATGCAAGGTTGATTAGCTTGGTAGTATGGAAATAGTTCTTGGAGAACTCTGCAAAGTTCTATTTGGAAATGATATTTCTATAATAAAACCTTTTATTATAGATTTATACAATATTATTAATAAAATTTATTGGGAGAATAAAATAGAACACAACTAAAAGGCCAGGAAGAAACTGTGTTTCTATATCCATTTCCCCATACATAACAAGCATGCCAAGATCTTTCCATAATACTGGACAACTGTACATACACATGTAAAGACAGACAGGCCCTCTATGTCACAACGTATAAAAATTCATAAAGAATGGGTCAGACGTATGTATAAATCTTCCTGAATTAGGCAATGGTTTCTTATACCTAAAGTAAAGCAACAAAAGAGAAAAAATACATACAAATTGGTTCCATCAAAATGAAAACTTTGTTTTAATGGATGCTATAAAAAAATACAACCTGCAGAATGGAGAAAAATATGCAGATTATATAGCTGATAAAAGTCTAGTATTGGTAATTTATAAGGAACTCTTTCAAATTAAATAATTTAAACACAGGCAAAGGGACTGAGTGACATTTCTCCAAAGAAGATACACAAATGGTTAATATTGTTAGCCACCCAGAAAATTCAAATAAAAAAAAGACAGTAAAATACCATTTCAAATCCACTAGGATGGCTATCACCAAAAAGAAAGAGAGTAACAAGTGTTGGTAAGAATGTAAAGTTGAAAAGCTTATATAATTGGTAGGACTTTTTTTTCCCTTATAAAAACTATTATTGTAAAGGTAATGTCCAGAAGGGTTACCATTTCATAAGTCAGGTAATGAGTACATTTCTTTTTTTGTTGTTGTTGTTGTTGGTGGTGGTGGTGGTGGGGCTTGAACTCTGGGTCTGGGTGCTGTTCCTTGAGCTGAGCTCAAGGCTAGCTAGTGCTTTACCACTTGAGCCACAGCACTACTTCTGGTTTTCTGGTGTTTTACTAGAAATAAGAGTCTCACAGACCTTCCTGCCCTGGCTGGCTTTGAACTGTGATCCTCAGATCTCAGCCTCCTGAGTAGTTAGGCTTACAAGTGTGAGCCACCAGCACCCGGCTGTACATTTCCTTTTAGACAATGTTATCCCTTCCTTGGCTCTCTCCCAGTTTTCCCTTCCCCCGCTTACAAGTTGTATCATTTATAGTACCGTACTACCACTGCATTTGTTTGTTATCGTGGGACTTTAAATACTAAGACTTAAGGATATCTGAACTTCTATTTTCAAACAGCATATTTTCCTTAAAAAAAATTGAAAGTTGGCACACTATGTTTTCAGTTTCTTTTTCCGTGAGTGGGGGGGGGGGCATTGGAGTTTGAACTCAGAGCATAACATTTGCTAGGCAGGTGCTCTACCATTCAGCCATATCCTTAGGTGTTTTTACTTCAGTTTTCATGTATAGTCATGTGTGTGCTCCTCCTAATGGTACAAGGAGTACTTTTCAGCACTGGAACTTTACAACAATCCGTGTGTGCATGTGTATGTCCTTAGCTTGAAGTCAGGGCCTGGGCTTTTTTGCTTAAGACTAGTGCTCACTCATTTGAGCCAAAGATCCACTTCTGGTTTTTTGGTAGTTAATTGAAGATAAAGAATCTTATACACTTTCCTGCCTGGGCTAACTTTAAATCACCATCCTTAGATCTCAGTCTCCTTACCTTAGTAGCTAAGGATTATAAGCATGAGCACTATCTCCTGCCTGGCCTTGCATTTTTTTGCCTGAGGTCAGCCTTGGACTTTGTTCTATCCATGGTCTCTTAAATAGCTAGGACAAAGATGTATGCTAAAATGCCCTGGTTCACTGATTTTTCACTTTTTGCTTGGGGTGGCCTGGTACTATAATCCTCCTGATCTCTGCTCCTGAATAGCTGGGATTATAAACAGGAATATTCATGCCTAGTTTATTTTGTTTTAAATATAAAGTTGGGGCTAAGAGTGTAGGTAAGCGGTAGAGTCTACTTACCATTTACAAACTGTTTTTTGTGGGGTTTTTTTGGTCATGGGGCTTGAACTCTGGGCCTGGGTGCTGTCCCTCAGCAACTCAGCTCAAGGCTAGCACTCTACTACTTGAGCCACTTCGTCACTTCCAGTTTTATGAGTGGTTTATTGGAGATAAGAGCCTCAAGGACTTTTGTGCCCGAGCTGGCTTTGAACTTCAATCCTCAGATCTCAGCCTTCTGAGTAGCTAAGATTACAGGCGTGAGCCACCAGCACCTAGCTGCAAACTGGGTTTTGATCCATAGCACTTTAATAAGTTAGACAATTGTCAGAGATAATTTACTGCAACTATACTATTGCCCCTAGGATGCAAGTGATAGCTTTAGCTCATTGTTTTAGTTGAGAATAGGAGAAAAATGAGAAAGACTTAGTGATAGGGGTTGAGAAAACACTCTATACACACAGTATGTTTCAAGGGTGAGTTTAAAAATCAGGAGAGCAGGCTAGTTAACGTGGTTTGGAGCTCCTCCTAATGGTCCAAGGAGTACTTTTCAGCCCTGGAACTTTAAAACAACGGTGAGACTCCAAGGGGGGAAATGGTGAGGAAACGGTAGGTCTGTCCCAGGAACAGCTTGACAGTGAATATATCAGGTCGGCTTTAAAGTCACACTGTGCATTTATTTGCTTTCAGTTAACATATGTAGAAGAAATGGATGAGAAATTAGGAAGAGAATGTTACCTTGAAGAAATGATTTGGAAAGAGAAGTTAAATGCCTGCACCAAGCCCATGATAGCTACGCTTACAAGGAGGTCATGTAGTAGGAGGCTTTGGTAGTGCCAAGTGGCACCATGATGATTCGGGGGCAATGGAGGGAGTCTCTGGACAGAAAGGGCCTGCTCTCAGGCTACGTCTATTCTAGGGGAAAGTACTATCTGTTGATTTAGTAAATATGGTTTACAATATAGTTTTAAATTTAAGATATAGCTTTAAGACAGAAAAGAGGTGGATTTGTCAATAAAATTGATAAATGTGAATTTAACATGTGAATGGTATGTGTTTATGCAAGAGAAAGCTGTACTAATCTCCCAAACAGGTAACTAACATGTAACTACTCTTCATTTATTTTTTATGCAGACCTTGGGTCTTGAACTCAGAGATTGGGTTCTGGCTCTTGAGCTTCTTTTGCTCAAGGATAGTACTCTACCACTGTAGCCAAAGCTCTATTTCTGGCTTTCTGGTAGTTAATGGAGTCTCATAGACTTTCCTGACCAGACTGGCTTCAAACTTTGATCCTTAGAGTTCAGCCTGCTGAGTAGCTAGTATTACAGGCATGAGCCACTAGTACCTGGCCCAATATTCCTCTTTAAAATGCTGATGAATTATGGATGCAGAACTGGCAGGTCAACCAACCAGTATTTGCTCTTATACAGTGATATCCTGGCTCATTATGACTGCCTTTCTATTAGGAACTGGCTTATTATTCTTACATGTCAAATCAATGGGTTATTCCATTGCTTACTTACATCAATTTAAAGGTTTCACAAATCCTATGCTTGAGGCCCTGTCTCTGGTTCCATCTGATAGTTAACTGCTTCTTTAAAGGCTGTATCACTAGCGTTAACTGCTTCTTTAAAGGCTGTATCACTAAGAGGTTTCCAGGAAGCTTGAGAAGGGAGGGTTTCACAGAGGCCTGGGGATTTAGCTCTGAGGAAGAGTGACTGTTTAGGAAGACTTCATACCTCCATCAATGAAAATCTGGAAATATGAGTGGCTATTTATCCTATGTTAACTTGGAAGTAAAAAAAAATTAGCTTAGATGCACACACTATGAGTATGAAACTTGGTTCCCAAAGATGATCTTAGTAATCATGACAGGAAAGAGAAATGTTTCTACAATGACTTCAAGATCTCAATACTTTAATCGAAATTATTTTCTCATCAATGTGGCTTTTTTTTTTCTACAAAGTTGAGGGAATTGGGAGAAGGGAAGGAAAAGCCAAACAACATCTGTCAGTCCTTTCCAGACTTATGAAATAACTCTGCTTTAACAAAGTTCATCATTAGACATAATTTGGTAACATTTTCTTAGGCATCTATTGGCTTTTAAAAAATATAAAGTAGTTTAATACAATATCCTGAAACACTGCCAATTTACATCCCTTTTGCCTTTGGTCTCAGAATTCAACATTAGGGTATAATTAACACTACCTGCTTATTTACCTGGTAGATGTGCTTGTCTTCTCTACTGTGGACATGAGTCTTGCAAACGCATCAGTCACTTTGAGGCTTGAGGTGGAAAGTTCCAGCTTAGAAGTTGTTAATTCATACAACTCTGGATCCACACCTTGTAGTATGAAATGACAGTCAGTGATGGCAAACTGCCTGGGTTACTCAATTAGCCACAATCTAAGATGCAGCAGCAATGTTCTGTAAACATCTGAGCCTCTCACAAGTTCAACCCATTTTTAGAACACTGTGATACTGTGTTTATTTTTTAAACACAAAAATAAAACTACTATTTTTTTAAAAACTTGTAATTTGAATTACATTTATTTTTAAATTTATGTAGTACCTGCTTCCCAAATATTTAAAAAAAATTCTACCTTCTATAGAAAACTCTCAGCTTTGGATTATTGTCAGTGTTTCATAAATAGAAACTCTAGTTTTAAACTCTCAATTTTTAACTTTTGAGCTCTCATCTACTTCCCTAGCCATTTTTTCTTCCTTATTTTCTTCTACAGCAAGAGACTTGGAAGCTAATACAAACCTCAAACATAGTTAATGATTTGGTTATTCTACATGACTGTATTTACTTAATATATTATAAACACATTAAAAACATGAACTATTACTCAAATCATCAAATGACCATATTGTTCTTTTTCAGGTAGAGGTGGGAAGGAAAAAATAGTTTCAGAAACAGTGACATCAAAGCACTACTCTAACACAAAAATTCTTACCTCCAGGTTATATTTCTATAGTCTTATATCTAAATTTAGCAGCCTATAGTTCTTAAAATTCAAAAGGAGCCTAATTTAGAGAACTGAAATGCACAAGTCTACAATTAAAAATCCTCCCATCTTCACAAAAATGATTTATGATTTTTATAACTGTAATATAGGCTTATATTAAATGATTACAGAAACACTAGAAAAGCTAAATATTTTAACTTACTCTAAACTTTGGGTAATAAATATACTCCAAAAAAATTTTTTTAAGGGGCTGGGAAGGTGGCTCAGTGGTAGAGCGCTTGCCTTGCATGCCTGAGGCCCTGGGTTCGATTCCCCAGCACCACATAAGCAAAAAGAAAACAAGCCGGAAGTGGCGCTGTGGCTCAAGTGGTAGAGCGCTAGCCTTGAGCTGAAGAGCTGAGGGACAGCACCCAGGCCCAGAGTTCAGGCCCCATGACTGGACCCAAAAAAAAAATTTTTTTTAATACTATTCTCCTTGATTCTACCAAATTAGAGTAGAAACTTCAGTAGTTGTACACTATAAAGAAAAGCAGACTGTAAAAAAATGTTTTACTCAGTGTTGCATGTCTGCCTGTCTGTCTATGTATCTGTCTGTCTATGTATCTATCTATCTATGTATTATCTATCTATCTATCTATCTATCTATCTATCTATCTATCTATCTATCTATCTATCTATCTATCTATCTATCTATCTATCTACCTCTTCAATTTTTACTTGTTTGGAGAGGAGGGGAGTTATAGGCATTTCAGTTGTCTGTGGTGGCCTTGAACTCCTCAGCTCAAATGACCCTTCCATCCCTGCCTCCCAGGTAGCTGGACTATAGGTGTGCATGGTTGTACCTGGCTGGTTTTATTTCTTTTAAAAAAAAAACCCTGCAAGATTGGATTATAATCAAACCTATTATACCTAACAGACATATTTACACTAACAAACTCCCTCTTTTTAGGATATTTCGAGGTAAAAAAAAATCACAATTGGCTTCTTTCTCTGTAGATGACTGGCATATAAACATAGAACTCAGATGTTTACAGAAATTGAACAAGCAAAAGCGGCTTCCATAGTTATCAAGTCCAAGGGAGGAAGGCTATAGAAAATGTAAGCTGACTCTTCCAAGTTCTCAATATTTCATTAAGGTATAGTTTCAAAGTGTACTTATTAAATGGTTTCTCTGGTTCTACAGTAAATATACGGACTGCATTTAAATGCACAAATGTACAAAATCATGTCTATAAAGGGATTCAACAAACCCCAGGCATTTTTCCCCCTCTACTATTAAAGGTTAGACTGCAAGAAATTGAAGATTAAGTTGATGTCTAATCATATAATGCAGAATAAGTAATTGCATTCTGACTGCCATCAGGAAAGTGCAAGGAAAATCTTAGTTGGGCTTATTAGATACTGGCCACTTGGCTGTCACGTAGTAAAGTGGCTCATTAAAAATAAGGCGACAACAACAACAACAACAAGAAACCCTAAAAGATCACTCCCTCATCTTCCTTTTGCTAAACAAATAAATATAACCAAAGGACTCTTAAAATCCACCATAACAAATATGGTTCAAGTCTTCTGAAACAAAGCAATTACCTAGTATACTCTAATAATTGGAGAATACTTTTTTAATGAAGTTTTTTTTCTCCCACAGAACCTTAATGAGGCATAGTTTAATTACATAATTAAAGCTGGCTAACCAAGTTCTACGCCAACCTCCTAAGAATCACACACAAACTAACCGCAAGCTAAGACAAAATGACTTTCCCAGAAACAAGTCAGAAAAAGTGCAAGCAGGTGGTAAAATGTCACTAAGGCAGGTGTTGACACCTGTAGCTTGATGGTAAGTTTTAACAAAACCTAATAGCAATAAAAAGCCAAAGCAAATCTATTATAATCAAATTTATATAGCAGCTAGAGCATATTAATGGAAATACTTAATAGAAATATTTAAATGGCTCCAAGTAAAAGAGGACTGAATTTTGACTGTGCTAATTCCACTCTCATTATAGCTCTATGCTTTTCAAACTGCTTGCTCTTTGTGCAGCTGTGTACACTGAGACTGACTGCCAGCTCAGTTCTGTAATGTCTTTGTGTTGCCAGATTATTTGTGTTCCTATGGATGGCTTTAAAATGAGTTTTTATGTAAGCAAAAATTAAATCTAAGTCAAAATTTAGATATCCAAAAGAAAAAAAGTAGCCTCATAACCTGTAATTAATATAGGTTATGACTAAATAGCAGCAAATTTTAAATGGGAGCTTCAGAATTCTTGGGAATATATTAATAAAGGAAATTTCCCCCTTATTTTGGCAATTTTTTGGCTGCTCCCTTATTATTCCATTAAGTATTATAAAATGTCATACAATTTTAGTTCATTCCAAAGATTGAATTAATAAGTAATTTAAGTAAATAGTAAAATATCATCTTGAAATCAGAAGCAAACAGACTGGCTTTTTTAATATACTTGTAAAATCTTGAAAACAAAGAAAAAGGGAATGAGGAGCTTAGACTTTAGAAAAGTGCAGGGGCTCGGGCTTCACGGGACACTTTCCTAACTAGATCTGAGAAGGGCATCCCGGATCCCTAGCTTGTCCACAGCCGACTGTAATTCTCCCCACATATTCCACTATGTTTCCTAAACTGTTGGAAGTGGGTGACTGGTCTATCCAGTGGAATAGAACAAATTCCCAGTAACTAAACTGGCTGTGAAACTGGCCACTGGTTGGGCACAGAGGGATCTTCACTGTGCACTCAGTAGCCAGCATTCATATAGCACCTAGTGGTTGGCTGATAAATACTGGGCATTATTACCAGATCATCATTTGGGATAATAAGGACTCATTAAAATCAAATACACTGTAACATAAAAATGACATTATAACTTTTAATCTTTTATTTAGTTAGAAAATGGCAAAGTACATTAGTCCTTAGGTCAATAAACGAAGCCTCTGTGTAACAGCATTCCAGTAACTTTTAATTTCTATCTTTTAGTAACTTATAGCAATTTTTTCTACTATTCTGTTAACGTTTATTTTCCTCTATGAGAAACCAGTAGTGTATTTTCTACATAAAAATAGTATTTCTGTGTCAGATTATCTAAATTATGTGCTAGACTTCAACATTCTGGAACCTAATTATGTATTTAGCAGCACTAATAAACAAAATGCTAGAATCTGTAAAGCTTCCATCATTACAGGTACTATGTAAAATCTTTGTTGTATACTACTTTTTGTCATTGTTGTTTTGGTCTTGGGGCTTGAACTCAGGTCCTGGGCACTGTCCTTGAGCTTTTCTACTCATGTCTAGCACTTTACCACTTGAGCCAGATTCACTTCCAGCTTTTTTTGGTAGTCAATTGGAGATCAGTCTCATGGACTTTCCTGCCTAGGCTGGCTTTTGAACCTGATCCTCAGACTTTAGCTTCCTGAGTAAGTAGGATTACACCGTGAGACACCATGGCTGACTACTAAAATATTCTTATATTTCTACTCTTGTACTTTTCCTAATGGTTTTTAGAGACTATGCCCTTACAAAGAAGCATGTAAAAGTAATTTTCTATTCTGAAGGGGTGAAAAAAACTTGTCCTGTTTTTACGATATCAGGTCTGTATAATACTAGAAACTACTGTTAGCTTTGAATACTACACTGAGAAGGTTTTTTTAAAAAGATATATTTTACCAAAGTTATTTGTTGTGGTCAGATACTAGAAAAGAACAGGTAAATGAAAAAGTATTAAAAAGACATAGAGAATCCAATCTACTTGTTTCCTTGTTTATAGGAAAGTCGTGTTGTGGTCATGCTTTTAGTAAATCAATTAGAATTGTGGTTTTAACACTCTGCTGACCTGGGATTGTGGTGCTGCTGCTAGAGCTACTGTCATCCACGGGCCCAAAGAAATCAAGGTTCAGAAGAGTGGAACCTCCACTAGCTTGAAATTCAGTGACCGTGTTGGTAGGCAGCCACACAGAAGGGAAGCCAAGGGAGGAGGGGTTATGTGTAAAAAGGGGTAAGACACACACTTGAACATGCAGGTTATAATTAGTAATCATTACACATCTTAAAAAAATCAACATTAAAACAATGTGTACAGTATTAGTTTTTCACCACTAAGGACATTTCTAAAGTAACAATTTAATTCAATGTACATTTTCTCATGTACAACGTAAAGAATGTAACACTCAGAAAAGTTTTGGTTAGTTCAGTTCTCTCAAAACTGAAAGCCATACCAGAAAGACCACGGGGAAAGCGTACCCGTTAAAGGGAAACAATACTTTAATCTCAACCCAACATTAGATCACTGTACATGCCCAAATAAATCTTTCATGTTAGTAATGTTGGTTCCTAATTAATGATTAAAAGCAACAACACAGCTGTCAGTTTTAGGACATGCACCAATACATCAACTTAGTTTTATTTTTATAACATAAGGAGTGCCATAACTGCTCTACCCTGATGCACAAGCTGTACTGTTCCCCTTTAACTCTGCAACAGTAACCAGAAATAGTATACAGTTTTAAAGAAGTTGGTTGTTAATAAAAAGCACTATGATTTGACTGAAGACACCAGACAACATCAAAAGGTGCATCCAGGCTTTCCTTCAGCGCTATGTTATTCAATTGGATGCTTTCCAGATATCCTAGGACCCCAGCTATAAGACAAAACTCAGTGTTTTAGACAATGGTAATGATAATTGCCACTGAGATGATGATGACAGGTATTCTAGACAATGACTAAATAATTTAAGTAGCACAGGAGTAGAAGTAACTATATCTCAGGGTCCACTAGAAACTCATGGTGTAACCAGTAGCAATTAGCATTGTGTGTTAAAGACCCCGTATTACTAGAACAAGTTACTCCTTTTTCAGATTTTTCAATTAAAGCCACAAGCAACATCAGTGATCTCTGGAACTGCCTTACTAGAATCTGGAGATAAGTTTTAAAAAGGGATCAAGAAAATCATTCAGTTTCCATTTGCATGTAAGTGCTCTATAAAATATTATTAAGTCTGAAAACTACTTTGAGTCAAATATGGATTTATCTGCACAATGTTTTTGGTTAAATAATTGTGCTTTGAAGCAGCCTGTAGCCACAAGACTTTGCATCCACAACAAAACAAAACAAAATCCCCTAAAACACCATAAAGTAAAACTACAGAAAAAAATTGACACAAATTTGTTCTAGCTAAAATATCATTTAAACTATCTACGTATTGAGGAAAGAAAACAGGCTTATTTCTGCTTTAAGATAAAGAAATTAAAACTTTACTTTGCTAATACTAATTATATTTGGACATTGATACTGTTGATAATAGCAACAGTTACTATTCAGAAAGAAAGCCTGAATTTCCAAAGAGATAAGAAGTTATGTTCAAACAAAAAGGGAAATCAGCAGAGAGAAGTTTGTCTGAACTTTGTAGCTTTCTTAGCTCTAGCTCTGGTGCTAGAGGCTCTAGGGAGAGACGTACCATCTAAAGGGTTAGTAAGGCCGCTGCTACTCCAGTCAAACTGGACGGGGGGTAGAGACTCCTAGAGTTGAAAACCAAAAAATCAAAATTAATCAGTACAGGTGTAACAACAAAGAATCCTTAAAAAAACAAACAAAAAAACTATTATAGCAAGACCTAATATTAGGCAAGGAAGTACCTACAGACAAAATTGGGATAACTTAAAACTTCAGGTTACTTGCAAGTATTACCACAAACTAAAACTGCAAAATTTATGAACAGTTCATCTGACAAGTGGAACTATATTACATTTTCAAACAAATTTATGGACTTATTCTATGTCACAATTTCAATGTATTCACAAATCACAATTTAAACTATTAGGTTGATTACAAGAAAAGTATTTTAAAAATTAGTGATTAAATTTATTTTAAAGGACTAGTCATTTAAAATTTCTTAACATAAATATAATGCCATTAAGTATCAAACTGGAAGTAAGCTGAATTGTTAGTGTTACTAAATAATTAATTGTATAATCTTGTATAATTAATTTAGTTCCTCTCCTACATATAAAATGACAAGGGTCAAAGTCCAAGGTCTCTAGTTCTTTACAACTTTCCAATCTCTCCCCGCCCTCCCCCCCTCCCCATTTGAGCCACACTTCCAGCCTAACTCTCTGCCGGTTAATTGGAGCTAGAGTCTTTTGGACTGCCTTTGAACCAATGGTCTGTCCTCAGCTTCCTGAGTAACTAGGATTATAAGCATAAGCCATCGGTACCTGGCACAACTTTCTGATTTCAAAAGAAATTATGGGCCTATATAAATGGAGCCTACATTTTTTTTAAATGTTGATTTCAGAAATTTAATTCATTATTCTTTTACCTTTTTTGGAGAGAGTCTCACTATGTTGTAGGGTAGTCTCAAACTTGTTATCTTCTTGCCTCAGCCTGCTAAGTGCTGAGATGGTGAGTGTACAATACTTTGTCAGATGTTTATTTCATCAAGTTCTCTGACTTAGAAGTTATTTAATCAGATATCAGATTTTTTTTTCCTGAGGCATATTCTTGCCATGTAGCCCAGGCTGGACTTGAACTCACAAACCATTTGTTTCCCAAGTACTGAGATTATAGGTGTATAGTATCACCCAAGAATTTTTAAGATAATGAAAAAGAATTATCAAAACTAATTTAACCTAAGTTTGCTAAACATACCAAGATAAACAAGGTTAAATATAAAATGGAAGGCAGTTTGGAAACATTTTAAAAATTAGCAGTCACATTTTAAGAATAGAATGAGAGGCCAGGTGCCGGTGGCTCACACCTGTAATCCTAGCTACTTAGGATGCTGAGATCTGAGGATCATGGTTGAAAGCCAGCCTGAGCAGGAAAAGTCCATGAAACTCTTGTCTCCAATAAACCACCAGAAAACTGGAAGTGGTGCTGTGGCTCAAGCGGTAGAGTACTTGCCTTGAGCTGAAGAGCTCAGGGACAGCACCCAGGCCCAGAGTTCAAGCCCAACGACTGACAAAAAAAAAAAAAAAAGAAAGAAAAAAAGAGGAAAAATTTGTATTTTTATTTGTCTTTCTTGCTTTGAAGACAGTTAACTTGCATATTAATAGAATCTTCAGTTGCCTTTTTATTGATTGATACTACTTACCACTATGCTTTTTAAAAAAAATTAGGCATTATGAAAACTCTATACTTTTTTTTTTTTGGTAAAGAAACTTTTCTGTAGGACGGGAGCATCTTGTCCTATATTAATACCATTTTGATACCTGGGTTACCAAAGATAGAAACATTTTGTATATCAAACTGACCTTTAGTAGAAATGCCTGGAGGTTGAGGAATGTGTACAGGAAGTATAACATTAACATTAAGGGTACAGAGGTTAAGCTAGTAGGGGAGAGGGGAGTATCAACTATTACAATTCTTCACGATAGAGATGGAAGACTGCTCAGCTGTTGACTGCTCAAATTTAGATGAAACTACCCATGTGACAGTGATATAGAAATACATACACATATTATGCCAATATTTTTTCCTGGTTTTTATGTTACACTGTAATTATGTACGATATAACCACGGGAGACACTGGTGAAAGGACACGGGCTATCTCTGTGCTATCTTTGTAACTTCCTGTGAATCTATAATTATTTCAAGTGGGTTAAAAATAATGCTGGAGAAATCATAGTTAATCTTCAGCTTAAGCAGAAAATTAACTAAATTCAACTTATTTCACTTTTGGGTAAGCTAGGAAGATGGAAAACAAAACACCTAAGCAAAACATAAAAACCTAATGACATTTCACAAGAAGTAAGCCAATGGCTTTAAGCAGGCAATGGCTTTAAGCAATGTACTATGAACAATTACTGCTACAGAGACCAAAAGCACTAAGGAAACAAAGTCATAACATAAAGTAGAACAGGGAAACTGGAGAAGGGAGATTTGGTTTCTAGGCCTAGATGCCACTGATGATTCTGAGTAATCATATAGCCTTTCCAAATATGTTTGCTTATTGAAAAAACAAGGAATGGTATCAGATAATCATGTTTTTTTCCAGTATTAAAATCCTGATTCACAACTAAAATAGTCCCATCAAGTGGCTCAAGGAAGGAAGCTGCTTATAGTGACTAGGTGGATAACTCTAGTCAAGGTTAACTCTACTGCAGTTAATAGTGTGGTTGCGTATTAATTGCACTGGCAGGGGAATCAATAATGGCATCATGAGTAATAGTATGCTTTTGAAATTCAGTAGATAAAATAAACAACAGATATCACTGCTATTTATTACATGAGCTATTATTATACTTGAGCTATCTTACCAGGTAGCAGTAGCTTAGAAAAAAATATCAATTGTTTTGGAAACAGGGTCTTGCTATATATAGTCCAGGCTGGCCTCCAAGCCTCCTAGCCTCAGCCTTCTGAGTTCTAGGACTGCAATATGTGTCATGATGTTCAGCCCATTAAGTTATTAGTAAGCTTTTAATTATTTATTTACCTAGACAGGATCTTGCTATACAGTCCAGTCTGGCTCAGAACTTGCTAAGTAGCCTACATTGACCTTAAATTCATGATCTGCCTTTAGCTTTCTAAGTACTGAAATTATAAGCATGCATCAACCATGCCTGGCTAATAAGTCTTCAAATTTTCTAGTAAGAGATGCAATGATCACAAGATTGACAAATCCACCCCAAATTGGTGATTAAGAAAAAACAAAAACCAAAGCCAAGTCATTGGGTAGCCAAACTAGGATAGAATAGGCAGACCCCAAAAGTATGTAGTCATCATGGAAATTATAACAACTGTGCTAAGTTTGATAGTCACTGTTTAAGAATACATGTTTTATAGGGGAGAAGAGGGAGAAAAATGAGGTACTAAGTCTTTCCTGACACAATTTGTTCAGCTTCTAACTGTAGAGGCCATGACTGTTTCATTTGAAAAATAACAGCATTGAACAGTATTACTGCATGGCCTACAACTAAAATTATATACAGCATGCCTAAAACTAGAGTTAAGGAAGCAAGCAAAACAATAAGTATATTATAAAAGCTCCATTTTCAATAAATGTACTAAGTACATACTTTCCTAATAAATAACATTGTAGGAATAAGAATGTTGATCAAGGGAGAAATAGAAATGCACTGTGGGAGAGATACTTTTGGAATCTACCTGGATAAGGCAGGCCTGTGAGAGAAGTTGACAGCAGAAGGCAGGATAAGGAAGGTAACCGAGGACAGGTTCTACCTACTGAGTTGTTTTGTCCAAACCATATTGTTTGCTGTTCAATCACCAAAAATCCAGGCATTGTACTCACCAGGCCCCCTTGCCCACTAATTCTATACCAGAAATAATCTGACTTCAAGAATAAACCACAGGGTAAGACCTGCATTTTACGTCTTTTCTATAGTATGTTTTCAAAACATTAATTCTGCAGGGGTTAGGATTCCCCACTCCCCTGCTAAAAGGATTGTGTGACCTGTAAGTTTGAGAAATGTGATATGCATTTCCAAGTGTGATTATGAAGACATGATATATTTCCAGATTTTACCCTAGAAGCTTTCTGTAGTGATTCCTGGGGATTTGTGTGTAACAGAACATATTTTAGGAGAAAAGCTGTTCAAATGTCAGATATAATTGAAGAACATATTTTGGAAATGGTAATTTTCACTTCAAAATATTTATGCCCTAAAAGTAAGCAAAAAAAAAAAATAGTCCATTTTTCCCCAGATAAAAAGTGAGAGAACCAGGTAGGTGCTGATGGCCCATGCCTGTAATCCTAGCTATTCTGAAGATCTGGAGGACTGAGCTTTGAAGCCAGCCAGGGCAGAAAAGTCTGGGAGACTCCATCTTCAGTTAACCAGAAAAAATGCTCGACTGGAGGTGTGGTTCAAGTAGTACAGCACCAGATGAGCAAAAAATGCTCAGTAAGAGCTCAAAGACATGAGTTCATATTCTGGTGCAAGCACAAAAACAAGTGAGAACTGAATAGTAAACATAGTGGGCTAAACAAGGTGAAGGATAAAGGTAAGACAGCTTTTGTTGATTTAAAAAACTTCATAGAATTTCAGGAAAAACCACAAGAGTCATGAAAGGCTTATAAATGCAGTGTGTACTTACAGATTTTTCTAATTAAGATCACATAATGTTCAAACTTTAAAGATACCTACTTGAAACTCTTGAAGATCGAAGGCCTGGACTGGTTTAAGGATTTAATCACCATTATCCTGTTTGCAAATTCTACCTTTGTTTTCGAAAATTACAGATAATTTGTCTACTACATTCTAAGAGATGCTGATGAACAATCAAAATCATGTCCCATTATAAATCAAAATTTAGAAATGTAAACTAAAGGCTAAATATTAAGGACAGTAAAGCAGTATGTGTAGACATGTTCATACGTGCACCAACATATCTATGGAAATGTAAGTATTTTTACCTGGAACTGATCAGATGGACACGTGTTCATCTCTGGTGTCATGGTGGTTGTCTGACCAATGGAAGCAATTTTTTCTGCAGCTGACAGTGGTTTCAATGGTTCCTTGGTGGGCTCTAACATACCCTGAAAAAGGTATATTAGTCATTACTTGAAGGAGGGGAGTCAACCCATAAACTTTATAAAAAGATAATCTAGAAGAAAAAAAAATCATTTGCAAAAGTGCTAAAGACAAAAAGGAACTATTCTTATATGTTGTTTACAGAGAATCTGTTTCACAAAGAGTGTGCGGACCTGAGTTCAAATGCTTGTACTGGCATCAGAAAACCATCTGTTCCACAATGTCTTTAGAATCCAAAGTATTTAATTTTTTATTTATTTACTTTTTTTTTTTTGTAGTACTAAATCAGAGCTTTGTGCTTGGTAGGCAGGTACTCTACCACTTGAGCCAGACCTTCAGTTCCTTATCAAGGAGAAAATACACTAGTAATTACTAATGTCAGCTAAAATTTCAAATCTTTTAAAATTTTTATTATTTGTATTTGGCAGTACTACGGTTTCAACTCAGCTTTCTAGCTCATGGCTAGCAATCCCTACTGAGTCAGGTCTCCAGTTCAGCATTTTGCATTTTGCTAGTTAACTGGAGATGGAGTCTTGCAGACCTTTCTGCTCAGGTTGGCTCTGAATCAATTGTGATCCTCCAGGTCTCAGCCTCCTGAGTAGCTAGGATTACAAGCATGAGCCACAGGTGCCTGAACAAAAGATTCCTAATTTGAATGATCACTTATACCCAAGGCTCTCAAATTGTGATCCCCTATCAGAATCTCTGCAGTACCCAAGATGTTGTCAGATGTGTAAACTTTCAAGCTCTACCCCAACCATCCTGAATATGGTCTAGGGGTAGTATCCAGAAATCTGCTGAAGGCAAGGTTTGAGTGGTAGAGCCTAATCAGTCTAGTAAGCACATACTTCCAGAGTTCAAATCACAGTACTGTATAAACTGGAAAAAAGAAAAAAAAAAGCCTGAGAACCAAGAATTAAATGATCATTTTGAATACTATTATTTCTCTAGAAGAAATGAAAAGATTACTGAACATCTCATGTATAAGATGCACCAAGAGAAAAATTTAGGTATAATTAAATTTTTTATTTTCCAACAAACAACTTAATGAAACATGAAGACACATAAACATCAAACTTTAAAATATAACCAAGTCTTGATAAAGAACAGAATGAAAACGTCTTAGCTTTCCAGGATGGGCATATATAAAAAAATTAACTCATTTAAATTATTAATGGAAAAACAAAGCATTAATTATGAATCCTGAATCATTTTCATTTACTATAATTTGGCATTTCCAAGCTTTTATACATCTGCATCTTCAATATTATACTATTTAATACGTGTACTAAAACAAGTATTTTTAGAGAATCTGATACTTCCATTTCTTTTTTTTTTTTTGCCTGTACCAGGGCTCAAACTCTGGGCTTGGGTGCTGCCCCTGAGCTCCTTTGCCCTACCACTTCAAACGCAGAACTACTTCTGGCTTTTTCTGTGACTAATCTGAGATAAAAGTCTCACAGACTTTCCTGCCTGAGCTGGCTTTGAACCACGATCCTCACATTTCAGCCTCCTGAGTAGCTATGATTATAGGCATGAGCCACCATCACCCAGCCTTCAGAATCTTTTTTGAGAAGTTTAGAAAAGAATGAGTCCTTCAAAAATGTGTTTTTAGAAAGAGTTGTAAGTGCCAACATTATCAAGATAAAAATAATTTTGAATATAAAATACAGTATCTATATTTAATAGGATATAAAAATGTCCTGAGATTAATATTTAGATTTATGAGATCAAAAAGCAAATTATACATAAAAGATATCCTTCAAATTACAACACTGACTACCCTTTTAAAATATATTTCCATTTCATATTATACAAGATGATTTTACGGATAAATGATAAATACACTGTATTTAGACGCTTGTATACTCACCAATCCTGCTGCATACATGGGCACTATTACTGGCTGCTTCTTATTGCCCGTGAAGAGCTACACATGTGTTGGAGAGAAAGAACAAGTATTTACAGAATGATCTGTCATATAATGTATTTTGTATTATTTATTACACTATGACTAATAAATATTTTAAACTTCTCATATGGAGTTACGTGCTTTTAAATTTTTCCTCTTATAAAAGCGGCTAAAACGACTATCTTTTTGTTTTTGTGCTAGTCCTGGGGGCTGAATTTAGGACCTGGACACTGTCCATGACTTTTTTTTTCTCAAGGCTAGTGTTCTACCACTTGGGCCATATTTCTACTTCCAGACTTTTTTTTTTTTTTTTTTTTACTGGTCATGGGGCTTGAACTCTGGGCCTGGGCGCTATCCCTCAGCTCTTTAGCTCTTTATCCCTCAGCTCTTGAGCACTCTACCACTCGAGCCACAGCACCACTTCCAGGTTTCTGGTGGTTTATTGGAGATAAAGAGTCTTAGGGACTTTCCTGCCCGGACTGGCTTTGAACTACAATCCTCAGATCTCAGCCTCCTGAGTAGCTAGGATTACAAGTGTGAGCCAGATTTTTGATGACTATTTTGGTTGGTTGTGGGGCTTGAACTCTGGGCTGGGGCACTGTCCCTCAGTTCTTCACCTCAGGGTGAGCACTCTACCACTTGAGCTACAGCACCACTTTTGGTTAATTGTAGGTAAGAGTCTCATGGACTTTCCTGCCTAGGCTGGCTTTGAACTTTGATCCTCAGATCTCAGTTTCCTGATTAGCTAGGATTACAGGCGTGAGCCACTGGTGCCTGGCTCAGATTTTGGATGATTAATTGGATATAACTATCTCATGGACTTTCCTGCTTATACTGGCTTTACACCATAATCCTTAAACCTCAGCCTCCTAAGTAGCTAACATTACAGGCATGAGCCCCTGGTGCCCAACTTATAACTAACTACCTTTAAAAAAAAAAAAAAAAAAGAAACATCACTTAGAGAAACATTTAAGTAGATTTCTGTTTAGACATCAACATATTTAAACTTAATGAACATTTTAGCTAATATTACATTTTCTGGAGAACTAGATCATCATAGCATGAACAGAAATTAACAAAATTTAAACATATATACATCGATTAAATGTACTAACAAACTCACAATGTTTCGCGTATCTATTCCCAAGGAACACAAAAGCTTCTTGTTGCTGTGGGAGCCACCCCACTGGTATTTCAAGCCATGTGCATCATGGATATCCTGTAGCTCCGTCCAAACATCCAGCAGTTCTCTGAAAAGACCAGGATGAAGGTTACTCAAGAGCTCTCACTATGAATTCTAATTTCAGTATGAATAGGACATATACATGCCAATTAATCTTGGGTCTAATGTAAGTGTACAACTTATCAAGAGACAACAGTCATTAGAAAGGCTAAGCTCATTTGAAGTAACAAAAGCTCATTGTCTGTGTTGATTTTTTTTTTTTTTTTTGGTGCTGGTACTGAAACTTCAACGTATGGCCTCATATCTCTAGAGGATAGCTTTTTCATTCAAGGCTGAAGCTCCACCCTTGAGCAATACCTCCATTTCTACCTTTTTGCTGGTTAAATGGAGATAAGCGTCTCATATGTCCGCCCAGGCTGGCTCTGAACCTCAATCCTCAGGTCTTAGCTTCCTGAATAACTATGATTTTATGTATATATATATATATATATATAAAGATAGATATACACACACATATATATGCATGTATATATAATATACACATAAAGTATATATTAAAGTATGTATCTAATCTTATACTCTTTTTCAG
This sequence comes from Dipodomys ordii, assembly GCF_000151885.1. Classification (NCBI taxonomy): domain Eukaryota; kingdom Metazoa; phylum Chordata; class Mammalia; order Rodentia; family Heteromyidae; genus Dipodomys; species Dipodomys ordii. Next base: position 4,254,724 of record NW_012267279.1, on the reverse strand, counting down.
GTTCTCAGCTTCAAGCATTTCCTAGTCTACATATGCCAATCTGTAGCTGACTTTGCATATAGTTTCCCTTGCCTCTGGCCAACTATGGTCTGAAACTACTAAAAGAGAAATCCCTAAGTTGTAACTGGATGCTTGTTCTGGCCATTTCCCTCATGCCATGCTATCACACAGGCACTGTATCATCTAACATCACTACAGATGGTGAGAACCATTCAGTATTTTGAGAGAGAGAGCAATCATACAACCTACAACTGTTACATTAGTTTTACTAGTTATTGGTTAAAATCTCTTAGCATGCTTGATTTATAAACTGGAGTTTTATCATAGGTTTGATAAATAGTAAAAAAGCAAAAAAGAAAAAGAAAAACAACCCAAAACCAATCACCCCCTCCCCACAATAAAAACACAACAGGACTTAGTACTATTCAAAATACGAAGATCTTGCAACATATCTGCTATGGATTAGGAGTCTACCATGACTATTACTATTACTACTACTACTACTACTTTTAGTTTACATTTGTTATATAGGCAAATTTTTCATTGTTACTTTTCCATATGTTTATCACAATGTATTCCAATCAATTTCACACACCATTTTCCCTAGTACCCATCCCCAAATAATTTCAACAAGTTTCATTGTTCTATTTTCACAGTTACAAATAATCTATTTCAATAGTATTCAACCTACCATGACCACTTCAATACCTGTGTGGTATTGGATTGATGCACCGTAAGTATTTTAGCTATAAGCGCCATAGTTCTTGGTAACTTGTTTCTATTATTTGGCTCCTATTATTAGTATTTTATATTTTCTATTTTATGGTATGTATTATTGTTTAGTCACATTATTTCCTCAGAAAGTTTTGGATTTCAGGTTTTGGATTAAGAATGATCAACCTATGTCAAGTCCAGGAAAAGTTTTATAAAGCAAACAAGGAGTTAGTGAACAATATGAGCAGTAGTTATATGATTATAATAAGGAAAAACTAAGAAAAATCAACAAAAAATGAGGATGCAAATATACTGGAAAGATGAAAAGAACTAGTATAGGTAAAACCTAATTCTCATTTAAGTCAGTAATAAAGATACATGCCTGTAATCCTTGTATTTGGGTGGCTAAAGTAGGAGGATTGCCAAAGAGACCAGTTTTAGATACGGTGAGGCCCTGTAGCAAAAACCCCTCATTTATAATACTTAGAAGTCAAAATATGTAACATTGAGTAGAACACTGATTTAGCAACATCAAAAGAAACAGTTCAAGGGCTGAGAGGTGTGGCTTAAGTCCTAAAGTTTGTGCTTAGAACACAAAATCCTGAGTACAAACCCCATATTGTAATAAATAAACAAAGCAACCTCAAAGGCAAAGGAGTTTTTTCATTGTCTTACAGTGTTAACAGGATTAAACTTCAACATAGTAATGAGTTAGAACTTTAATGCTGCACGGTAACCTTCTAAATTAGAACAATTGAAATGAACATAACCACATGTTATCCTAGAACTACTACTCACCCACTTTCAGCTAAGGCCTCTCTTGTTTTTACTGGCAAGGTGCTTGTTTCCAGCAAGTGCTTCAGGGAAATAACTTCCTCTTCAGCATCAGGGACAGATATGGAAGGAAAACATGCTTCGAAAATTCGCTCCAGACGGTTTAACAAAGCTGACTGCATCAAAACACCACAAAAAAGTTTATTTTCATTTCTCTAGTTTTAATCATGTGATAATTTTATCATGAACACACACACACACACACACACACACACACACACACTATCCACTACAGTAAGACAGTGAGGAAAACCTCCCCTCAGGAATAAAAAAAACTAAATGAAAGGACTGTAACTCCTCACTGAATGCTTTTTTAAAAATGGTGCAAATAGAATAGGGAACAAATAGAGGTAGCTGCATTCCAAGAAATCCTATCTGGTACTTTACACACATTATCTTACTTCTTCAAAATGAAATTACTACTGTATTATATAGTCAGAAAGTAACTTCAATGTTTGAATAATCTTCCCAATACTAAGTAAAAAATCAAACAAAAAAATCCAGACAGTATTCATATTCTACTACTCATGTATTAGAGTAAATCTAGAGATAGAGGAATGGTGAGATTGGATGGTATCATAGCTGATTAGAACTTTTCCTTGAAGATAAACACTTGAATTGTAAGATCCTTTTTGAAATATCTCAGTTGCTAATAGTGTAAAATCAGAGTAGGAAAGAATATATCTTTTTTTTTTTACTGATAAGAAATTCAGTAGGTAATTTATCATTTTGACAATCTTCATTACCTTCTGTACTTTTCTTTGTTACATGTGTATGTGTATTTTAAAATAGAAACCTTTCCTCTAAGAAAAGCCTTCAGATTCATTCCCTAGAGTATTTTCATAGAGAAAAAAAATTCATTTTGGAGTACTTTATTACTTTAAACTTGTTTTATAACTTTTTTTTTGTATCACCAAGTTTACTATTTATGTGCAACCTACAGAAACATTTTTTTTCCATTTTCTGAACTGTATTTCAGATACATATGCAATATTCTTGAACACAGCCCAATGTATTATTTAAATAATAACTAGGAATACAAATTTTAATAAGTTAAAGTCTGTTGGAAGATTAAATGTACAATTGAACTGATACCCAGTGCAGAAGAAACATTCCATACCACCACAGTATTAATGTATTTCCTGCCAAGTAACAAAAACAACATTAAATTCTGTTATGAAGTATAGTCAGTAACAAGAAAAAAGGAAAAGGGAACATTTTTATACACATATTTTCCAAGCCAATCTTCCTTTTGGAAGCTACGTTAGAGCAAAAAAATTTAACACTGCATAATTAGTCTCAGGGTACTACTCTTCTGCTAAGTCTACAAAAGTTACTCTGATACCACCTTCATTATATTTATGAGTGAGAAGGGAAAAGGTCTCATTCTCAATTATGAACCCTTAAGTAAAGAGTAGACTCAAGATCCCAAGGCTTGTGAAACTTGAGTGTGTCAAGGGGACTCAGCACTTACTTGTTTCAACAGGGGGAATGGACAGACACGACTCTGAGAGGGATCAGGTAACTACCTAATTGGAAACCTGATGAGAATTTCTCTCCTAGACAAAGAAAGTAAATAAAACTCACCTATGACCAAATTTTATTTCTCTGTAAATTCAACCTTTATTATATCATCTTTGTTATCTTTCTAATGCGATGGAATAAAATGTTTTTCACTGGAAGAAAGCAATGACCCTAAAATATATTTAATCAGCTGGGCAATATTACACATAACTCTTAAGTCTTAGGTATACTAGTGAAGATTATCAAATGAATGTAATGTTCTTGGGGAAAAGAAACATTCCATTAGCCTAATCACCTCAAATTTTTACTTCTCCCTCAACCTTTTCTCATAAAGGATATAATGTATATGGAAAAATTTTAAAGGAGTTTAACATATCTTTAGGATTAGAAACAAAATTTGATTGTTTCCATTCAGGAAATGTGGCAGATACATCTAATCCCAGTACTTGGGAGGTGGCTAAAGGTAGAAGGATTGTAAAGACCTGATTCTAAAAGTCCAAAATGACAATAGCAACAATTTGGTTGCTTCAAATTTTTTGCTGAATGAAATAAAGCAGGGATCAGCTATCTATTCAACAGAGATCCAGACAGTAAATATTTTATGATTTAAATATTTTAAACCTTGCAGCCCATCGATAAACAAGTAAGGGTGTGTTCCAGTAAAACTACTTACAAAAATAGGCACTAGGACAGATCTGTCCCCTGGGCCATACTCTGCCAACCCTTAAGGTAGAGCAACGAATAAACATTAAGTAACCAGAATCTACTAACAGTCTTACCCATAACAAGACAAAATTCAGTTCTGCAAGGAAGTGGCTAATAAACATTTCAGTTAATTTGTTCTTTCAAAAGTATCAATTTCTAACTATTCATGAAACTGATTTAATGGTAAAATTTCTTGCTGTCTTGTTCATGGTAGTAAATAATGCAAATTGGTATTTACTACTAGTTAATTCCAGTAAGTAAATGCCTTTAATAGAAGGTTGTGAACCCAGGTACTAAGACTCAAACTCTGTATTTATAACCTGGAGAAGCCAGGGTCTGTCTCACAGAGTGGATGATAAACTCCTTACCCAGTGTGTGTCAGAGGCTGCAACTTTTTATCATTACTACTATTATTGTATAGATGATATATTTAACAATAGCTTGCTAGAGAATGAAAACCAGGCTCAAAGCTCATTAAAGGTCGGGTGCCTGTGGCTCATGCCTGTAAATGTAGCTACTTGGGAGGCTGAGATTTGAGGATCACAGTTTGAAGCCAGCCAGAGCAGAAAAGTCCAAGAGACTATCTTCAATTAAGCACCAAAAAGTAGAGGTCTAGCATCAGAATTGGCACCTCCCCTTACCCCCCCCCCAAAAAAAAAAGTTCACTAGGTCAGGCTCAGGAGGCTCATGACTGTAATCCTAGCTACTCAGGAGGCAAAGCCAGCCCGGGCAGGAAAGTCCATGTGATTCTTATCTCCAATAAACCAGTCAGAAAACTGGAAGTATGCAGTGGCTCAAATGGTAGAGTGCTAGCCAAGAGCTGAAGAGCTGAGGGACAGCGCCCAGGCCCAGAGTTCAAGCCCCATGACTAAAAAAAAAAAAAAAAAAAAAGCTCACTAAAGATGTTTCTCTACACCTGTTTAAGTTTTTTAAGTCATATGAAAATACTGGCTTCACTCCATTATATCATATTAGAGTGAAGCAAGAAATTGGACCCAAGTTTTTTGCATCTTCTCCAATATCTGTCCATTGAATGTGTGTTTATGTAGTTAATTTTCAAGTAGCTGTAGATATTTTTCTTTTTAGTAATACAAGAGTTCAAACTCAAGAGCCTTCTACTTGCTAGGTCAGCTCTTTACCACTTAAGCCATATCTCCAGTCCTGTTTTGCATTAATTATCAATCTTCCCATTCTCATCTCAGTCTCCCAAGTAGCTTAAAGGGCAAAATAGGTACTCAGTTCAAGTATCTATTCTTAAGTCTTATGTAAAGACAATCTATTACTGCTATTCCTTCTTGCAGTACTAAAATCTGTTATTGCTACTCCAAGTTTTAAATTTTGGATATCAGTGTTTGGTTTATTGGCATTTTTAGTTGTCCTGATTGCATTAGGAAAACAAAAAGGTTGAGTATAGGTAGGTATGCTGAAGAGCATTTTGCTTTCCCAAAAGACAATAAAGCTAAAAGTTTAAAAGAAAAAAAGATGGAATGTAGTCCAAGTAAGTTGATAGAGAAGACAAAAATAGAGAAAACAAAGACTTGATAAAGAAGACAACTAATATAATGAAGAAAATAGCCTTTCATAAAGAACAGTTTCTCTTTTGACCAAATTGGATTCTTAGAAGAAAGATTTTAAGAGACTGTTACATACATACACACACACACTCACTTTTTTTTGGTACTAGTCCTGGGGCTTGAATTCAGGACCTCGGTGCTATCCCTGAGCTTTTGTGCTTAAGGCTCACATACTATACCACTTGAGCCACAACTTCATTTCCAGCTTTTTTGGTGTTTAATTGGAGACAAGAGTCTCACAGACTTTCCTGCCTGGGCTGGCTTTGATTGCGATCCTCAGATCTCAGGTTCCTAGAGTTATAAATGTAAGCCATCGGCATCCATCTTTTTACAGACAGGAATTAAACAAAACAAAACCACATTTCTAACTATTTTAAGCACAAAATTTAGTGTCATAACTAGAGTCAATACAGTAAAATATTAAGCTAGAATTATTCTGTTTATGAATAAAAACTTGGTTTATAGTGCCCTCCTTATGTTGACTTCTTTTATTTATATAAATACATTGCCTGGAAATTTTTGTTTTGTTTTTGTTTTGTTTTTTGTCGGTCAGGGGCTTGAACTCTAGGCTTGGGCGCTGTCCCTCAGCTCTTCAGCTCAAGGCTAGCGCTCTACCACTTGAGCCACAGCGCCACTTCCATAGCCTGGAAATTTACAGAGAAATTTACTCCTACTTTTGTTTCAGTGGAGATAAAAGCTAATTTAAAAAACCTGTAGTTGAACAATGACTGCTTTAAAAAGAATTGTAAGGTCTTGTTATGTAAACCGGACTGGGCTCAAACACAGAATTTTCCTGACTGAAGTACAGTTTCCTTATGCAGATAGGCAGTATATGTAAAAAGTAAACAGCATCAGTCTAACCCAGTTTAGGAAAGATAATAAATTCAGCAAAGATCAAAGATGCTTGGTGAACATACTCAGAAACTAAAAAGCCTGGTAGAATACATGATGGGTTTTGTTTAATGTTTACATAATACCATATTCCAGGCATTATTCTAAATGCTTTATAAATATTAGCTCATTTAAGTCTCTTAAAACATATAAGTTAAAAAAAATTTTTCCTGGAGAAGAAAATTGGTGCACAGAGCAAGTCAGGCTCAGAGAGACAAAGGGCACTTGTTTTCACTCATATGTGGAAGATCTAAACTGTACTCATACATGAAAACACAGGGCATATGCATATATACTAAATGATCAAACTGCCTGAGTATGGTACACGCAGGGGTGGGTTTCCATGGCGTAACATCTTTGAACAACTAACAGATAGTTTAAAAATGAATACCAGGAAGCTGAAACATGTCTTGTTTGAGGGGGCTAGTGAGATTTTAGGGGAGCATAACAATGGAGATAAATGGGGGCAAATTCAGTCTAACACTCAATGTACATGTGAAAATGGAACAAATAGAAGTTGAGGGGGCAGGTAGAATGACAGAAGAGGCAACACTGATCAATATGCCTTGTATATATAAACTGACAAGTTGAATTGACTCATACTATTTAAAGATGACAAAAATAATAAAAGAAAAAGGGTGCACCGAGAGGTTAAATTATGTTTAGGAAGGCTAAATAATGTGTACTAAATTTTTTAAAAAGTATTTTCATTCAAGACTGTAGGGGGCATAATTGTTCTACTAATGAAAGTATATCTTACTGTGAGCCATCTAAATCATTCTTGTATGTAGGCTAGACCTATTTATATAATTATATTCTGTTGATAACAATAACTATATTCTCTATGTATTATACTTGATGCTGTACATGCATTACTTGATGAATGTTCTACAAGACACCAGATAATTATCTTCATGTTACAAACAACAAAAGCTCAGAGAGATTAAGATCATTAACCAAGTATTACTGCTGGTATCTTGCACAGCTAAGTGTACCACACAAAGTGTATGTTCTTTTCATCAAATCATATCTTTACTTTTGGAATTGTTCAAATATTTCTAGGTATAACATTGCTGAGGTGATGTCTAGGCTTTAAGTGCACACATAATTACCATTATAAATAGTTACAATACTAACTGAATAGAAAACTAAATACAATGATCCTTAAAGACATTTAAAATTCAATAATTTGTTTAACTCCAAAATGTAACAGGAAATATAGTCATCAGTTCTCCCTTCAATATGGAATAAGGAAATTGGTAACTGGCTTAGATGAATACCAATTTATGACAATGAAATTGGTACCTGGCTTAGTTGAATACCGATTTATTTAATTTCATCATGCTGTTTTATTCAACCATATATCAAATTCTAAGTCTATCAAACAGTAGTATATTTTGAATATTAGCATTTGAAGAACCAGGGCTCTGATAAATACAGAATTGAAACTCAAAAGAGCTTCAAGCCAAGTGCCAGATTCACATTTTAGTTTCTCTACTAGTGCCCAATGGGGGGAATGCCAATAAAGTGGTGTGCTACTTGCACAAACATGTACTTGTATTAAAAAATGTTCTTAGGAACCAAAACCATTCTGAGAATATGAATTAGCCCAGAGCAGGAGCTTTTGCTTTAAAAAATAGCTTGAAATCTGAGTTTATTGTCAACAGTAAGAACTAGAGGTACTTCTACAAAATTGGATGGATTTGCTTCCCTATTCCTTTCTACTATTAACCAAGCAATACAGTTAGCAATACTATTTTTTTTTAGGTTTGGGGCTAGACTTGAACTCAGGACCTGATACTTTTACTCACTGGCTACAGCTCTACCAACAGAGCCATGCCTCTAACCCTACTGTTGTTTTTTTTTAAAAAGAACATTTTCTAGTAAATTTTTTTGAGGTTATTTAACAATAGCTAAACATTTACTGAGCATTTATTAAAAGTAAGTCTTTTCCTTTCCTATTTATTTGTTCATTCATTCACTAGTACTGTGGCAGTAGTGGAGTTTGAACTGAGGGCTTAATACTCTCACTTGGCTCAACTTTTTTACTCATGGCTGGCACTCTACCACTATAGCCATACCTCTAATTCTGGCTTTTTGCTGGAATTTTTGCCAGCCTGGGCTGGCTCTGAACCAAGATCCTCAGATCTCAGCCTCAGCAATGGCTGGGATGAACCTGGGTTGGCCCTTGCCTTTGAACTAAACTGAAATTGAAATACTGGCTCTTTTTGGATCTTAAGGCTGCTGGCTTTTAGAACTTACACTACTGACTCACCTGATTGGCAGGCCTTAGGGCTCTCCAGCCTACTGCCTATATTTTGAGACTTTTCAATATCCAGTAAGTCCCTGTCAGTTTTGTCATCTCTATTCACACAGACATCCTATTGGTAATGTTTCCCTAACTAATAGACCTATAAAAAGTAATAGACTATAAAAAAAGTAAATGTATTACAAGTCTAATTCAGCTCTCCAGACGGGTGTATAAGACCAGAAGCACCTTCTGCTTCTTATGCCACTCACATGCGTATCGTCTTTATATTATCTTGTATCTAAGGTAATTAAAATTCCTTCAATATATTTTCTAGTCAGTTACCTTTTTTTGCTTTTAGGGAGCAGAAGCTGATTAGTGTCACTAGTTTTAATATCAATAGCATTAGGTTTTGTACTTATGTGGAAGTTTAGAAGAAACACAAAATCCACTGAGCAATTTAATATTCTATGTAAGATTATACCTTGCCACCATTAAATATTAAGTAAGATATCAAGTACAATCTATACCTGTATACTAATCAATCTTAACTTGAAACTATATACTAGAATAACCCAATTATAATATTCACTGTACTCTAAAATGATAATTTTTCTCTATTGGCACAATTTCTGTCCAACTCTACTAAAGTAATTCTATTTTGGAAATAAAGTATCAAATTTTCCAAAGGGAAACCAACAAAACAAATGCTATCCAAATATTTAAAGTAACCAAAGATCCCTAAGGCCAAAATCATAAAATTTACTTGCTTTATTTTGTTGTTTACTCCTATTTCCAGTCAATGTTGACACCCAGAAGAGAAAACACACAAATGTATGTAGTTAAATACATAAAGATGAAAATATAGGATAGACAACATTCAATGTAGGAATGCTGATTTTTCTGATGAAAAACCAGTAACTCAAGAGAACACAAAGCAAATTATTACCATTTTTCTGTTTACCTTTTTTGTGATGATATTCAAAGCTCTCAAAATTAACATTCAGCTGAGAACATTTCCCTATTAGTATTATCAATTAGATGACTAATATTTAAAAAATGGCTTGTAGTTTCTTCTTCCTTTTCCTTCCTCTCCCCTCCCCTTTCTTTACTTCCTTCTTTCATACTTTCAAATAAGTTCTCTTTTTACTTTTCTTTAGGAAAGCAAGGAAAGAACATATTCATTATATGTTATTTTATAACCTTTCAATATTTCAAAAAGGAATTATGAATAAAATAACTGTGTGTGTGGATATGTATATGTTTGTGCATGTGTGCGCTGATAATGGGGCTTGAACTTAGGGATATGCACTTTCCTTTGGCTTTTCTGCTTAATAAGTTATATACAAAATGCAATGAAAAGTGGAAATAATCTGAAATGCCAACTATATCATCTGCCTGACTTTACAAAACAAAGAACTTTTCTCCATGTTGTTTAACTGAAGTAACTGAGCTCTGAATTCCAAAAAGCTTTGAAGAAATCCTCACAACATTCTGTCAAAGTACAACTTGGACAAAATACTTGATGGCACTTGCTTCAGGACACTAAATGTAGCCAGGTAAACTGCAACAAGAATAAGTCATTTCAAATTCTACCATGAGAAAAACCTCACATTTATCATGTGAGTCTTTCATTGCTTTCCTAAATACTGCACTAACTAGGAGAAACATTTTTAAAAAATTTAATCAGTTTAATTTTAATGAGTCTACACCTTCTCTAAAAGGATGAGTAAGCATGATGTATTTTTCCAGCATTATCTGAAGATCAGGAAAGCAAGTCCAGGGAGTAGTCTCCTTCCAACAGCAGGATAAAAATGAAAACCACCATTTAATCTTCATTTACTTTTTACTTATTAACCTAACTCAGTACTTTCTTACTTCAACTTTCTTCCCAAACTCCTTGTAGCTCCTTTTAGCAGTTTCTTCTCTAAGCCTACCATCTTCCTCCAAATTCTGTCATTAAAATTCTGTCCTGCAGCAATAGAAGCCTTGAGGCTTGAGCCAAGCAAATCTCAAAAAGTATTATGTATTTTGCCTCTTCTACTCAATTTCTATTATTTTTTACAAATAGAATCATACTCCAAAATTTTTATCTTTCTGCAGACTTTTGTCATTCATTAAACTTTTAAGGTACCAAGTAAAGATGCAAACTCAGATCTATCAGATCCCATGAAGCCCTTATACTGTATTCAGTATCAAATTATACATAAGTAACTTCAATAAATTTGTATGAAGTAAAGTATCATACATCTGAAGTAGTTATACTTTTAAACATTAATTTCTTGATGATGTTAAAATTTCTAAACTACAAATTAAAGATCATTCAACTCTAGTGTCACTTTTGGTGAAATGAAACTAAACAGCAAAATGTCTAGGTCAAAGCCAACAGTCTTCATTTTGCATTATAATTAGCTTACTTCTTACTACAAGGTACCACCTCAATAATAAATTACTCAATAGGAATAATACACATTAGCTAAACCATATAATAACTAAATTAGCAAGTAAACCTGCTTGGATACCCAAAGTTAGCTGTGTACACCAAGTAGCAATTTGGTCATTTCTCTAAGATTACTTACTGTGTCAAAGGTACCAAAGCAATGATGTATAACCACTTCAAATAGGATGTCAGAGTAAACAATAAAGCACAAAATTTTTAAATACTTTCAATTGAAAACAGGTTTCTTAGCAATAAGTAACTGGAGAAATAAAGTTTGTGGATCTGATTTCTCTGACAGAAGAATCAAAGAATAAAATACAGATGCTAAGAAGTAAAAATATTCTCCCTCATACATCTACTCCCTAAGAGGAGAAAAAGTATGTTTATACTTGCAAGAAATTATAAGCAAATCAACAAACAGTAAGTCAGCCAGTACCATTTCTTATTCTAGGACTAAGTCTTAATTCATCTCACACTCTCAATGAAAACACTGTTGAAGCTATTAAGTTACAATGTCCAAATTTGCTATTTCCCTGCTATTCAGAGATCACTATAACCTTCAGCCTAGTATGAGGTTTAAGATTCTGCTTGTTTCTCTCCTGCAATCAAACTTCAATTTCCTTGATCTTTGAAAGACAAAATTAACATTCCTTTTCCTGATGCTTAAAATAAACCTTCTAAACCTCAGCTTAACTTTTAAAATCAATGTAAAGGTAAAAACAGAAGAATTTAGTAGAATAATTAGCTAACAAAAAAAATAAATGCTATTTAAATTCACTAACACTACAAATCAGTGAATTTCTATTATTGGCAAGGATAAAAGTATTACCAAGTATGTCAGGTGCTGGTAGCTCACACCTTTAGTCCTAGCTACTCAATAATCTAAGTTCTGGGGACTGCAGTTCAAAGCTAGCCCAGACAGAAAAGACTGTGAGACTTTCATTTCAAATTGATCACCAAAAGGCCACAAATGGAACTGTGGCTCAAGTGGTAGCTCACTTGCACTGAATGAAAAAAATTCAGGGACAGCACTCGGTTCCTAAGTTCAATTTACAGTACTGACACGCACACACAAACACACACACAAAGGTGCACAGTGGAAATTTTCTTAAGCTGAATTACTAGTCTCTTTGAGACTAGTCATGGGGCCTGAACTCTGGGCCTGGGCACTGTCCCTGAGCTCTTCAGCTCAAGGCTAGTGCTCTACCACTTGAGCCACAGCACCACTTCTGGCTTTTTCTGCTTATGTGGTGTTGAGGAATCGCACTCAGGGCCTCATGCATGCAAGGCAAAGCACTCTACCACTGAGTCACCTTCCCAGCCCTGAATTAGTAGTCTCTATGACAATTAAGATGTCATTAAAAAAAGGAGAAAATTAGTAAATACCTGAACTGAAGTGGCTGACTCCTGTAAATGGCCACTAGCAACTGTTCCTTTAGAAACTGCTAGAGGGACACTGTGTGTCTTAGGGGTTCCCAGAATATCAGTATTTTCATCCGTCCTATGTGACTGCCAGACTTCTTTTCGATGATGAGATTCGGTAGCTTGCTGATCTCCAAAAGCAGCCCAAGAACAACCATCTTTCTGTTCATCCTCAAAAGCATTCCAGCCTACAACTTGGCTAGGACCAGCTGAACTGAAGTCTGCAAAATCATCAGAGTCTTGAAAAGCACTGCTGTCATCCTGAATATTTGGCACACCATCAAAATCTCCAAACTCGCCATCTTGCTCATTTTTCAGTTTTGAAACAGGTTCAGTGCCTGTTCCACTAGATTTTCTTGCCAATTGACATTCCTCTGATAAGCCATCAGAAGTCTGTTTTGGGTTGGACGCAGTAAATACCATTTCCTCTTGGCAAGAAGCAGCATTTGTATCCTCAAATTCTCCAAACTCATCTCCTGGTTCACCAAAATGTGGAAAGTGCTCTGAAGACTCTTCAAAAGTGACATCGCTCATGGAATCTTGAGTACCAGCAACAAAAGGTGGAGTAGTGCCACTGGCTGTGCCAAAGTCACCAAATTCATCTTCATTTGTATCATTGCAAGTCACAAAGTCGTTGCTACTATCACCATTTTTTATACTTACAGATTCATCCAAAACATTTTCTTCAGTGAGATCAATGTGAGGGCTTTGGGAATTAGTAAACTTGCTATTTTCTTCTTTGGAAGAACTAACTTCATCAGCATCAGAAGTTTTACTAGAATCCATGCATAGGTCAGTACTTTTAGAAGTAAACAAATCGAGGTTTTCCTCAGTTTTGCATTGTTCTCTCCTAATGGCATCTGAATTATCAGCTGAATCTCCCAAGTTCCAAGTCTCTAATTGAATACTTGAATTAAAAAAATCATCCCTTTGCAGTGTTAGAAGGTCTTTTTTCCCAACACTGAAACCTCTATCAGTCACTTTGCAGGTTTCTGAACCACAAATTTGTTGCTCTTCTTCAGTGTCTCCTTTATCATCAAACCTTCTAACCAAAGGCATTTCTGTTACAGAATTAAGTTCATTGACTCTGTTAATTTTGTTGTTTTCCTGAACTGTTACTGCATCACATCCCATTTCTTCTAATTGTATCCTTTCCTTTTTGGAAAATGTGGCAAAATCTGCAAATTCCTCAGCAGAATTAGGTGCACAGTCTACACTGTACTCAGTACTAAGAGGCTTCCTTCCCTTTGAATTAACTACATTGTCCAGATCATCTGTTCCCTGAGGATTTACAGTTTCCAACCCTGCAAATCCATTTGTTAGAATCTCCAGACAAGGAGGTTTTTCACCATTGCAGCTCTCTAACTGTTTGTTTTGATGAACAATGTTCGTATCAGTTCTAAAATCTCCTGGAGAGAAACTTGCAGATGTCCCAACATTTTGTCTCTGTTCTACTTTATTTAAATCTCTTGGACTTTCCATACCATCAATGGAAGCATCTGAAGTTTTAAAAGAAATTATTTCATTGCTGGTGGTAGAAAGTAAAACATCAGACTGTCCTTTCATAGGATTAGGAGGTTCAGCAGTGATATCCTTATCATTACCATTCTTAATGGACTTAAAGCTTGTAAGGCTATCTACATTTTCTGAGAAATCATGAATTGGCATAAAATGGTTTGAAGGTATAAACTCTTCCTTGGGACGAGTATAATCTGGTGCATCAAAGTCAACAAACCCTATACCAGAAGGGCTTACTTCGGAAAATCCACCAAATTCCCCAAATTCATCATCATCATCATCCTCTGCTCCATTGTCGAGTGGTGGGGGGGATGAAGAGTACATTCGAATGATGTCTGGCTCCATTGTTTACTTGCTTGCAAATAATTAATTAACACCTATAAAAAATAGATTACCCATAATATAATCTTTCAGCATTTTTCAAAGCAATTTTAAAACAAGGCAGATTTATAGTTCACTGTACTATATTTAAAACATTTTTCATTTAGATAACTTTACTGGAAAAAAAAGGTTTTATCTGTTATAGTGTATATAACATTATCAAAGCCATTCATATTGCATTAATGAAATTGGAAATTACAGAAAATCTTAAACATACATTTACAAAAGCACAACAATAAAATTCTCTCTCAGGTACATGCTTATTCTGTGAAATTTTCTTTCAAATCACAGGGGACTCAGTGTTAGCCTTAAGGATTTGTATTCATTATTAATATTTGTCACAAAAAGTTTTCTAGTAACTGTTACAACTATGTTCTTCACTTTGCTTTTCAACATTTATTTCTCTCTATAGATGTTTGACTTAGGATAACCTATACTTTGATAAACACCTAAGTTAAAATGATCATAAAATGAAAATGCATTTGAAATATTTAACCTAATGAATTCCTTAGCTCAATAACATAGTATATAGTTGTGCAAATATGTAAAAACTCTATGTACTTATTTACCTTCATGATCACATGCCATTGGGAGCTGCAGCTTAATGTTCTTAAGAGTATCCTATTGCATATCACTAAAGCAGGATAAGATCAACATTCTAAATTCCAAGCAAGTATGGTTTATACAGAAGTCATATTGCTTCCACACTCTTGTAAAGTTGAAAAGTTGAATAAATTAATGAAGACAATGCAGGATATGAAAAAGCACTTCAATAAAGAGAAATTTCCAAAAAAGACCAAAACTTAGAAATGAAAATCTCAATAAATCAAACAAAATGAACAAAAAGTTGCTATCTTCACCAATACTAGATAAACAGAAACAAGCATATATGGTATTAAAGATGATGGATGAATTATCACACTCAATAGTAATAAAGAAAAAAAATTGTGAACAGGACATTTAAAACCTATGTGACATGATTTGAAGACTAAAGGTAAATCAATCATGAAAACAGAAGATTTCTCAGTAGAAAATCTAAAGTTAGTGAGGGCATGGGATTATACTATTTCAAGTACTAGCGAAAGTAACTGCCAACCTAAATTATTATATCAAAGTTATCTTTCAGATTGAAGGAGTAATAAAGGCCTTCAAAGATAAACATAAACCAGTATTATGGAAGATACTTAGAAGAATCCTACATATAGCAAGAGAAGCAAGATAGACACAAAATCACAAGGAATAAATCTTGCTAGAAGAGCAGATAAGCACATGAGAATTAGAAGAGTCATCAACCTCTAAGATAAATACCAAGACCCAACAATATGCTGCCTGCAAGAAATTCACCTCATCAGTAAAAGCAACCACAAACCAAATGATAGGATGAATAATGATAGTACAAGCAAGTAGAATCTGAAAGCAAGTGTTATAAATATGCTCTTCAAGAACCACTGTAATCACAACAATAGACATGAAAATAAAGAATTATCTCAGTAAGGCAAAATTTACTTCTGCAGAAGGGTGAACCATCATAAAGATCTGACAAGTAAGCACACAGAGCAGGAAGGCTGCTTTGGTATTTATTCTTAAGGCAGAAGGCCCTTCAGACTGACTGAACTCAGGTTTACAATCTGCTCATGACTGGCTAGTTTGAATAGGGTAAGATATATTTATATAAGGTGTATATTAAGACTTTGAAATAAGATTAAGAGTAGTAAAAGTAACCTCAAAACATAACCATACCCTGGGTTATTTCTTGAACAATCTAAAATGTGTCTTCTGAGGAATGTCTTAATTCTACCTTGGAAAAATCAGTTAAGACAAAACTTTACATTTCAAAAATCTTACCTTATCCCAAAGTAGGAACTTTTTTTTTAATTTAAATTTTATTTTATTTGTGAACATGCTGTACAGAGGAGTTACAATTACACCAAAGTAGGAACTTTTAAGCAACATACTTTGATAGATAAAGCAGTTTCTTATATCAGTAGCAGCTCCAATATCTGATTAATAGACAAAATCAGCCAGAAAAGACAAAGTTACAAAATTTTGATAAGTGAAACAATCTACCAAGTAGCTATAAGTGTAAATATAAATGCCAGACTGCAAGAGTATCACATTTTACAAAATAAATACTACGGTATACAAAATGAAAGACAGGCCAAAGTAATAATACTGGATGCCTTCAACACCCTATTTTCACCAACAGATCATATGGAATTCCCACTCATAAAAATCAACAAAGAAAAACTAGAGTTTTGTTATAGATCAATTGTACAAATAACAAGTGACTTTTTTCATATGTGGGACATAAAACAAGTACAAAAATCCTAAAATGATATTTTTCCATCTTATCAGATTATAGTGGAATGAAACTAGAATCAACAGATAGTCAGATGTTTGTGGCTCATGGCTATAATCCTAGTTATCCAGGAGGCTGAGATCTGAGGATCATAGTTCAACACCTGCCCAGACAAAAAAGTCCAGGAGATTGTTATCTTCAATTAACCAGAAAAAAAAAAAAGGAAGTGGAGGAGCAGCTTGTGGCAGAGTGCCAACCTTAAGAGAAAAAAAAAAAAGAAGCCAAGTGCAGGTGGCTCACACATGTAATCCTAGCTACTTAGGAGGCTGAGATCTGAGGATCACAGTTCAAAGCCAGTGTGGGCAGGAACAGTCAATGAGACTCTTATCTCCAATAAACCACCAGAAAACCCGAAGTGGCTCTGTGGCTCAAATGGTAGAGCACTAGCCTTGATTTGAAGAGCTGAGGGACAGTGAAAAAAAAAAAGACTTCTCAAATAACCCAATGATGTGTATTTCAAGGTTTTAGAAAAACAAGAACAAGCCAAACCCAAGATCAATAGAAGCCATAATAAAAATCTGCATTAAAATAAGTGATAAACCCAGAAAACAATACAAAGATTCAGTGAAACAAAGCCATGGTTCTTTGAAAAGATAAAACTGACAAAAAGGGATACATATATGAAAGAAGGAAGTAAAATTATACTTATTGCAGATATGATTCTTTACCTAGAAAACACTAAAGATTTACCAAAACAAATTACAAGAAAAGGCAAGGCTAAATAAATAAAACCTGAGGTGAAAAAAGCAGACAGTACCAAGGCAGCATTAAAATCATAGGGGTATTTTGAAGAATTATATGCCAATAAATTGGAAAATCTAGAAGTAGACATATTTCTAGATACATGTGACCTACCAAAAGAGAAACAAGATGATATAAAATATCTATAACAAGCAATGAGATTCTGTCTCTCAACAAAGAAAACATGAGGACTAGAAAGACTCATAGTTGAGCTCTATCAAGTTTTTAAATAAACTATTCCACGAAACAAAGATAGGAATACTTCCTAACTCATTTTATGAAGCTATTATTACCCTGATACCAAAGCCTGGTGAGGGTAGAACAAACACAAAAATCAGACCTATATCCTTGATTAAAATAGATTAAAATACTTACAAATTGGATTCAACAACCTACTAAAGATATCACACATCATGATAAAGCTAGTTTCATTCTAGGGATGCAAGGATAGTTCAACATTTGAAAATTTAAAAACACAATATACAAATGAAATCAAATAAAAAAATCAAGGACAAAAGAAAGACAAATGAACTTGAACTTTGACTTTTCTTTTTCCTATTGGAAAAAGCCTTTAGTAAAATCCACCATTCTTTGCTATGAAAATCCTCAATAAACTAGGTATAATAACTGAAGATATAAAAGCTACTTATTGCAAATTCATAGCTAATACCATCATGACTGAGAAAACTAAAAGCAGAAAAATGATAAGGCATCCACAGTCATATTCTTATTCAAAATATTACTTGAAATTTTAGCCCAAACAATCTTGCATGAGAATGAAAAAAGACACAAACATAAAAAGGAAAAAGTAAAATTATCTCTAGTACAGATAAGATTCTGTACTTGGAAAACCCTAAAGACTCACCATTAAAAGTCTCTTAGAACTGATGAACAAATTCAGCGGTAGCAGGATACAAAGTCAACATAAAATCAACAAAACCAGTAGCTTTCCTGTATACCAATAATGAACTAAGAAAGAATCAGGAAAACAGTCCCATTCACACCCTCAAAAAACAAAGCCAAAACAAAACCTGGGGAAAACATCTGTAACAAAGGAGGTGAAAGACCTCCAGGATGAAATTTACAAAATAATGTAGAAAGATATTAAAGATGACACTCAAAGATAAAAAGATCTTCCATGGTCATGAATAGGGAGAAATCATTTTAATTAAGTGGCATATACCCAAAATGATCTACATATTTAACACAATCCTAACAGTTTTCACAGATCTAGGGAGAACCCTCCCCGCCCCAAAATTCACAAAAGACCTCTAATAGCCAAATCAATCTTGATAGGGAATGGGGGGAATTGCAATGCTGGAACCATAATACCAGATTTCAAAATGTACTACAGGGCCAATGAAATAGTGCAGGGCTGGGAAGGTGGCTCAGTGGTAGAGCGCTAGCCTTGCATGCCTGAGGCCCTGGGTTGGATTCCTCAGCACCACATAAGCAAAAAGAAAAAAGCCGGAAGTGGTGCTGTGGCTCAAGTGGTAGAGTGCTAGCCTTGAGCTGAAGAGCTGAGGGACAGC